>NC_061121.1:54543626-54573306 GCF_002878395.1 Capsicum annuum | reverse complement strand
TCCATTAATGACTTTTTTAAAAAATACATTGAAGAAATTAAAAAAAATACAAGATATAATTTTTTTTTTTACTTTCTGTGTTCAATCCACAAAAGGGTCTGGGAGGGATGGGGGGCTGTTCAATCGACGAAGGGGGTGGTGGTGTTTGGAAGAGAAAGGCTGTTGGGGGTGGGGAAGGGGGCTGAGGGGAGGGGTTCGTGTTTGGAAGAGAAGGGATATGGGGGAAGGGGGCTGGGGGGAGGGGTATTTGGAAGAGAAGGGATACAGGGGTGGAGAAGGGGGTTGGGGGGATGTATTAGTTTATTTATTTTTAATTAAATTTAATTTTATTAAAAAATTATTTTTATAATTATTTTAAATTAAAATGTCACGTGTCGTTATTTAATTCGTTACTTCGCCACATCATCAGCGTGTGTATTACACGCATTTTATATTTTTTCCACGTCAGCAAATTGGGCTCAATTGAAACCATTTGTAAAGAATTAAAGGGTTCAATATGCACCTGGCTTAATTGAGGTGCCTATACGGGAAAAGTGAAATAGTTCAGGGGCCTGTATATGTATTCCGTCAACTTTTTTCCATTATTTTCATTAATCATGTGTTCAATAATCAAAAAAGGGGACATTAAAAATGTTATTTAGCAATATGGCTACTATGATAATGAAGATCATTGATATATTATTCAAAATTTCCTCTTGTGTAATAAGAACCAAACACAAGTTCACTAAGATGAAAAAGGAAGTTTGATGGTGGTATATTCATCAAAGGGAGAATGGTCAAACTAGTTTCGTGTACGATCACTATCAAGACAAAGAATAATGTACAATGCATCAAGAGAGATGGTCAGATTAGTAGAAATTTTTGAATGATTTATTAATAAATATAGATACACTTATTGTTGCTTATTTTAATATTATCAATTATTTTAATATTATCAATTATCTATTTCACCAAATACAAGATATTTATTCTCCAATAATAAGATTTTATTATAAAATTTTACATGTATAATGATTATTTTGTTGCTAACATAAAATTTAATTGATATTTTATTGTATAAGCATTTACCTTTAAATATATTATCGTTATTTATATATAATTGTGCTCTATTAGAAGATGATGTCTATAGTTCTTTGACCAAATATCACATTTGTGGCTTTTCTCCTCCTTTTTATTTTTGTAAAAAAAATTCCTCTTGTGAAATTATATTCTATTTATTTTGTGCTACATTACAAATTTCAAAAATTACCTTTTTAATCCTCTTATTTACACCTCATCTTTTCCTCTTCTCTTTATTAATTCTTTTAATAATAATTTCTATCGTCCTAACAATAATTTTCTATCATCATGTATTTAAGGTAAAGAAAGAGAAAGAGGAAGGAAGACTCCTACCAATTGATTTTATGAATTTGTGGCAAACGATTTCAATTTTGTATTTTTTTAAATTTTTTTTTGAAACTTATTTTAGATTTAAATTTTAAAGAAGATGAAAGTATTAACAAATTAAATTTAAATCTATATCTATAACTATAATCTATAATATATTAAAAGTGTGAATCCCTTAAAAGAATTGATTTGAACTTTTTGCCCTTCATTAAAATACTCCTCAATAGAAAAAATCGTCTTTTCACTATTTTTAAAAATTAATTATTATTAAGTTATTATTCAAATATTTAGAATATAAAAGAAAAAAAAGAAATAAGGAAGAATCTCATACCAAAAAGGAATTAAATACAATGTTAAAACTTTTCGTTAGCAAGTTTTTAAGGAAAACCTTATTTATGGAAAGGAAAAAATTAAGAACCAAAATTTATATATATATAAAAATGTATGACATGTTTTTAAGGAAAAACTCTTAGGAACCAACAACTTTTTAGGGAAAACCCTATTATGGAAAGGAAAAAAAATAAGAACCAAAATTTATATACATAAAAAAAACGTATGGCAGGTTTTTAAGGAAAAACTTTTAGGAATCAATATATATATACAAAACTATAATTATCAAAAGTCATTTAATTATCACAAGACTTCTTTCCATACGGTGAAAAAAAATAACAAAAATTGTCGTTGTTTTGACTTTAGGGATCTTTCAATATTTCTTTATTTAGGATTCATGCTACCAATTATGTTTAGGATTTAGGTTTAATATTGCCTCTACATAAATAGTTTCATAAAATTATAAGAACCCTAACTAGATCAATATTGCTTCTCCTCTTACACCACGTTACAGAAGTTCTCTCCAAATTCATTGTCCTCTATTGATCCCAAACAAGGTGCTTTTAGTTTAAAGATTACATAAATTATACATAATTTTTATAATTTCTCATTTTTCTTTTTTAGTTGAAAATTTCTCATTGAAAAATTCGATGAAACAAGCATATAGCTGCCGAATGAAATAGTTGTTGAATTTCTTGAAGATCTTATCTAATGAACTCAAATTAGGATACTTACTAAGTTAATTCATGTTCAACAAGCTCTTTTTTGGTTTTTTCGAGTGTTTAAGTTTACTATTATTGTTGTTGAAAATCGATCGGTCTAAAAATTGAAGGTTTCTAGAATAATACTTTTCTCAGTAGCAATTTCAGGACGACATCAAGTTTTTAGACATAGTGTCTATAAAATAGTTCATATTTAATATTGACTAGGCTGCCAGGATATAGAACTACATAAGATTGATGCAAGTTGAGGAAAGTTAAGTTATTGATAGAGGATTCATGGAGATCGGAATCATGAAACATATAATGAGAAGGATTTGTCTCTAAAATAGAATTTCATCATTGCTGTATAATTTGAAGTATATGAATTTATTTTTCGATAAGTATATAGAATATTAAGGAAAGAGTAAGTTGAATGATGCATAGTCATCTACACTTAAAAGCTTTCTTGTCTTTACTGATCAACATTTAGTTGGGCCTAAGATTTCTAAGTCCGACGCATCACTTACCTTCTTCATCGTGGGTCCACAACCATTTTACAATCATCTGTTTTATTGAATTATTCATATTGGTATTTTCTTGCTGCTCATTATGAGTCTATCTTAGCACTGAATCTACACATTGATCCTTGGTAGGAAAGGATGGAACGAAGACGCCAGATACCATATCACACGCATATAAATATAGAGCTTCTCGAGGCTGTCCATCTGATGTGTCATGATACTAGAGGTGCTAAACATGGAAGCCGATAGACATGACATAAAGTGCAGAATCATAAGCAAGAACTTTCAGAGACTGCTTGAAATTAGTGAGAGGCAAACTTTCATAGGTCCATCTAAAAATGTTAGTGATCTCATAATGGATGCCACACGAGCCCTCAGACAGAGAGATTTCCTGAAGGCCTTTGATGTTACTAATACCCTTGATATGTGGAGGTTTCTTAAGGACAAATATAGTGTTCTTAAGATGATTACAATCAAAATCAAGGAAGAGGCATTAAGGATCTACCTTTTTCCTTATTCTCCTTCTTGTAATTCTTTGAAGTTTGGATTAGCTTACAGTGAACAATAAATTTTTGCATTGTCGAATTTCTTCAATCAAAGAAAAATAAAAATATACTTCCTCATGAAAAATACAATGTTCAAAACGAATCAACGGATGATTTGATGTTTGACGCTCTTTTAAATGATATAAAAATTATATGCTCTTGTTAAATTCTTTTCTTTAATTTTCTTTTTGATGTTTTTTGTTTGCATAAAAAGTTATGTTTTCTTATTTTGGGATTTATATGTGCATAAATTTCTTGGAATTTTTTATTTAGAGTACTCAGTTTTGTATAATTTTGCATTCTTTTTTACTGATTGCTAAAGAAAAAAGGTTCACATTCCTGATTGATTCTTTTGTTTTATGTTGCGACAAATATTAGCTTCCATTTGACAGTAGATTTTGAAATTGAAACTTGAAAATTTGAGTTTTTGAAGTTGTGTTTTTTAGAACTTGAAATTGCATTTGGATGAGCATTTTGCTTAAATATTTTTTGAAATAGTATTTGTTAATGGATATATTTGTAACAGAATATATTTGGACTTGTCAATATCTTCTCAGAGCTTGAAGATATCAAGAGCTCTTACTTCATCATTAGGGTATAGTTGTTAGAAACTGTTGCAACACAAATTTTGTTTGTTGATGAGATATTGATTGTGAAGAATTGGTCAAAAAATTGTCAATTTTTTTCACTGGATTGAAGTTAAATTTTTCGTTCTATTTATATTAGTAGTTTTTTATCCTGATTGTTCAAAAACTTCTTCATTCCTCTGAAAGATCACAAACGAATTCATTCAAGGAAGGACAAAGAACGATTATCTATATAAAAAAAGGGATGAAAAGTATTTACCATGAAATGTCTCATACTTACATTCAATTTTCCTACAGTTTACATATAATACCTCTCTTAAAGATTAGTTTTATTATCTGATGGTGCTAACTTTCCTTGTCGGGAACATCACCCTCCAAGCAAGGTTTCTGCAGTAGTTCAAATACCAATTATGGAGGAGAAAATACATGAGAAAGAGAAGATTAGTTCCGAGCTTCTCACTTTTGAAAAGAAGTATTTGAGTCCTTTTAGAAGGCATTTGCAGAACCTTTTGAAATAAAAAAGATAGATATAGTGATCTACAACATTAGACGATTTAAAGCTAAAAATAGTTGCTACATTTAATTGAGAAGCTCTTCATGCACTAAGAGATTAGCTAACTTTTTATCGTGTGATACATGGTGGCAATGAGTTCTAATTATGAATGGTAGTATGTAATAACTTATTAAACTGTACATCCCCATATAAACTCGTATGTGTGCTAGGCAGTGTTTTCTTTTTAAACAAACAACACTCCACAACATGCGGGACAACATGTTACGAGGCAAAAAGCATTTTGTTTGTACCTTTGTGTGGTGATAATTGATATTCTAGAAGAGGGAAGTTTGATAAAGTGAAGCATTCAGGTAACATATGAAGTCTCTCTACTACTATAAGTATATTGAACCTCTGTTTTACTTCTTTGGTTGTCATGTTCACTTCTTGTGGTAGGTTTGTCTTACCATATAACATACACGTTTTAGAGTGTAATGAGGTTGTTTCTAAATGTGTAATATGAAATACAAACCCTGTGTTGACACCCAATTTTGACCCCCCCCTCCCGATATTACTGAGCATTTTGTTTGTACCTTTGTGTAGTAATAATTGATATTCTAGAAGAGGGAAGTTTGATAAAGTGAAGCATTCAGGCAACATATGAAGTCTCTCTGCTACTATAAGTATATTGAACCTCTATTTTACTTCTTTGGTTGTCATGTTCACTTCTTATGGTGGGTTTGTTTTACCATATAACATACACGCTTTAGAGTGTAATGAGGTTGTTTCTAAGTGTGCAATATGAAATACAAACCCTGTGTTGACACCCAATTTTGGCCCCCCCTATATTACTTTTAGGCTGCTATTTTATCAAAATTAATTAATTTTAATTATTAACAATTTTACGCATTATTCTTACATTAAATACATACCGACGTGTCACATTCATAATTTAGAAAAATGCATAAATTATTTTATTATCCTTTAGTATCATTTTTCTAATTTTCAAACTCAAATACGATATTTTATGTAATTTTATTAATATTTATTAAGTTATTTTTTCACATAATTGTGCACACTCACAAATTAGGACTTAATCAGCAATAGTTGTATCAATACTCCCCTATGGAGATACATCTTTGTCCTCAAGGATGAATGAAGAAAACTTGGTCTTCAAAATTGAAGCTAATTCCCAAGTAGCATAAGAAGGGTCCAGGTCTTTCCATTTGATTAACCACTGGGCTACGACCTTGTTACTACGTTTGATCATTCTCTTATCTAACACTGCTTCAGGAGTAGGACAAAGAAGGCTGGCCAAATTGATCACTGGAGGATGAACAATCTCATAAGGAACAACATGGCAATAGAGTTGGAAAATATGAAATGTAGGATGCAACAAGACTTCAGGAGCCAACAAAAGAGTATAAGCTACTGTACCAACCTTCTCAACTATAGGATAAGGTCCAAAATACCTAGAAGTGAGCTTATGATAGGGAAAAGAAGCTAAGGATGATTGTCTAGAAGGTTGGATTTTGACAAATACCCAATCACCTACTGCAAACTGTCTATCAGTTCTGTGAGAATCCGTCTGAGTTCTCATTCTCTGTTGAGCTCTCATAAGATGAAATTTAGCCATTTACAACTTGAATTCTCTGGAAAGAAGCACTTCTTCAATGAAAACTGTGGTTGAATCACCAGGTAAGTAAGGAAGATGCAAGGGAGGTGGAAAACCATACAAAATTTCAAAAGGAGATGTTTTGATAGAAGAGTGATAAGAAGAGTTGTACCACCATTCATCTAAGCCAAGAAAAGAAACCCAATCTTAAGGAGAATCTGAATAAAAACATCTTAATTAAGTCTCCAGGCCCCTATTTAGGACCTCACTTTGGCCATCAGTTTGTGGATGGTAGGCAGTGGAAGTTTACAAAGTGACCGCTGAGCAGTAAGGAACTCCTTCCAAAAGGAACTGATAAAGATGGGATCCCTATCACATGTGATGGAAGCCGAAAATCCATGAATTTTAAAAATGTGGTCTAAAAAAGTAGGAACCAAGGATTAAGCTGTATAAGGATGGGAAAGAGGAATGAAGTGTCCATATTTGGTAAGTCGATCAATAATTACCCTAATGACAATTTTAGTCTTGGATTTTGGAAGCCCTTCAATGAAATCCATAGTAATATCAGTCCAAGGAAGAGAGGGAATAAGGAGAGGCTGTAAAAGACCAAGAGATGCAGCAGTGTCATACTTATTCCTCTGACAGGTAGTACATTTATGAATAAAGTCCAACGTATCCTTCCTAATGCCCTTCCAGTAAAAATAAGCTAGTACTTTCCTGGTGGTAGTATCAATACCAGAGTGCCCCCTGTTGGAGTAGAATGACAAAGTGAGATGATCTTGGTTCTCAATGTTGTATCTTTTCCCACCAATAACTTACCTTTTCTCCTCAACTGACCATTGACCCAAGTAAAGAAGCTTTGAGGAGCAGAAGTGAGGGATTGAATGAGTGTTTGTAACTCAGGATCAGCAGACCAGCTAGCTTCAATCTCCTGCTAGGGAGTATCTTGAACAGAAGTTACCATAATAGAGATGAGCTCAGTTCTATGAATCCTAGATAATGCATCAACAACAACATTTTCCTTGCCTTTCTTATATTGAATCTCAAAATCAAAAGGAAGAAGCTTAGTAAGCCATCTAACTTGTGAATTAGTGTGTATTTTTTGATCAAGTAAGAACTTCCGAGCCTTATGATTAGTTCTTACAATAAAGTGTTGTCCCATAAAATAATGTGACCATTTGGTCACAGCAAACACCAACGCATAAACAGACAAGGAAATAAAGTGGCCTAGATATTCAATATTAGCAACACCAAAAACACATTTAGATCTCTTAGCTAATAAGCTATGCTGCACCATCACATCAAACACTTGTTGCAAGTGAGATACATGATCCTGTAAGGACAAACTATAAATTAAAATATCATTAAAAAAGACCATCACAAACTTCCTCAAGAATGGTTGGAACAAATGGGTCATAAGAGACTGGAAGGTTGAGGGATCATTGGTTAAGCCGGAGGGCATAACCAAATATTCACAATGTCCCATATGAGTTCTAAAGGCAGTCTTAGGTACATCTTCAGGCACTATTCTGATCTGGTGATAGCCAGACCTAAGATCAATTTTTGAAAAGATAGATACACCAGCTAGTTCATCTAAGAGATCATCAATAATAGGAATGGGAAATTTATGCTTCACAGTAGCATTGTTCAGTTCCCTATAATCCACACATAGCCTCTACGTGCTATCCTTCTTGCCTATAAGTACTACTGGAGAGGCAAATAGCTATTACTGTACTGAATTACACCTTGATCCAACATGTCCTTCACTAGTGTTTCCACAATGTCCTTCTTCATGGAAGAATACCTATAAGGTCATAAGTTGATGGGTTTAGTCCCAGGCTGCATGGGAATTCTATGATCAAAAGGTCTTTTTCTAGAAGGCAAAGCTGCAGTATTACTAAAGATTTTTCTGTATTGAAGAAAGAGTTGATCAATAAGAGGGGGAACTGTATTGGTGCTCTCAACCGCAAAGCATGAAAATGACCCTCAATAACCTCATCAGAGCTGGCTAGTTGAACCTGTAACATGAACATATGAACACCCTCACTGGTCCATTTATTCACAGCCTTAGTACTGGAGTATTTGCATTCCTTAGACACACCCCTCAATAAGTAATGTTTACCTTAATAGTAAAAAGACATAGTTAGGGCAGTAAAATTCATAGTTACTGGTCCCAATGTCTTCATCCACAAAGCACAAAGAACCACATCATATCTACCCATAGGAAACACAAGCAAGTCAGTAGCATAAGTAGTACCCTGGAGAATCCACCAAAAATTTCTCACAACCCCAGATGTAGTTTCCATAGAGTTATTGCCTAAATTCACATACCCACCTTAGTTGGAGTAATTTGACAACCAAGTTATTTAGCAGCTTTAATATCAATAAAATTATGAGTATTACCACCATCCAAAAACACCTGTAAAGGTCGCTTACAACTATACCATACCACATGAATAGTTTGAGTACCTTGCAAGCCACTCACGGCACAAAGAGATATAATAGGATTGCCAACACCAACTTTCGACCATTCACTAGTAGAGACAACAGTTTCAGCAGCAAACGATAACTCTTTAAGAGGCTCATCATCAGGGTACTCCAAATCCATAACAAATAACTGCCTAGGTATAGTGCACTTGTGACCAAACGTGTACTTTTCATCACAAAAGTAACATAAACCCTTAGCTCTTTTGTACTGTAATTCAGCTGGTGATATAGTTCTTCTAGACTTGGAAAAAGTAGGTTGATATTGGTTATTTAGAGGATTGACATGTGGTCCTTTATGTGGGTGACTAGTGGGGAAGGAGGATAGTTTGGAAAGGCTAGGTTAGTAGGTGAAGTTTTTCGTAAAGGTTGGAGAGAAACATATAGTGAGGACGATTTTAGGGATCTGTGAGAAATAGCTAGAGCAGATTCAGCTAAGCGGGCTAATTTGTAGGTTTTTGGCAAGGTTTGTGGTTCATACATTATGATTGAATTAACTAATTCATCCTTCAGGCCACCGAGGTAACAGGAAATGGCTTGGTTAGTTGTGAGACTGCATTGGGCTAATAATCTATCAAAATCAAATTGGTATTCCCTGACAGAACCAGTTTGCCTCAATTATTTCAATTTGAGCATGGGATTCACAAAATCATCACCAAATATTTCAGATAAAGTGGCTATATAATCCTCTCAAGAAGGAGGTTGAATGGAATCATGATACTTCAAAAAAGATTAGTTCCATGCTAAGGCGTCGTCCTCTAAGTTCAAGGCAACTAAGCACACCCGTTGATCGCAGAGAGTGTCATCAATGGAAAAAAATTATTTAACCTTATACAACCATATTTTCAAATTCTCCCCATTTAAATGAGGAAAAACTAAATGATGCCCACAATGAGCAGGAAAAGAGTAGGGGTTTCCACCTAAAATGCCCTGACTTGAGTGAGAGCCATTGTCCTTAGCCGATGAGGTTGTTGAAATACCTTTCCTCTTTATGACAACTGAAACCCGTCAATTGAACCCTTCAGAGAGTTCACCAGCTAAATAAGCTCAATGTGACTACGATCCATGTCATTACGTAACTCCTAATGTTGTTGGTCCAGTAAGGCGTGCAAGTCACCCTGCTGAGCAGCGAGATCTTTATATTGCTCCTGCAAGTTCGGAACTATGGAAGCTGAAGTACCATCAGCAGGTTTACCACGAACCATAGGATCGATGCTCTGATACCAATTGATACCAAAAACTGATATCAATTGCAAAATAACTCACCTAAGAACAAAGTAACAGGAAGAGGGATAGAAGAAGAGTAGAGAAGAGAAGAAGTTGGGAGAAGAGAGAATAGAGAAGATAGGAAAAGAGATAGAGGAGAACTATTTCATTGACATTCAAAATGTATGATTACAACTTGAGGAGCTGCTATTTATACTATTTTGGAAATAAAGGAAATACATAAATGAGCTGGAATTAACAAAATGCAAAACATGCTTAGTAACTAATTTTCCCGCCAATAACTACTTTTGAAATAATTGAATTTCCAGCCAAATTAGGACTTAATCAATAATAGTTGTATCACCTCCCCGTTGAACTGGCCTCAACATAATATCAATGAAACCATCCATCTTCGCTACCTTCCGCTGCAGCAAAGACAACAACGGCGACCAGCCAAATGGTTCCTCCAGTCATCCTCCCCATCCAACGTCTCCAACGCATCGGCAAACTAGCCAGCTTCGCCGGCCAAATGTCTCAACAAAGTAACCACTACTCTGGTCAAAATTCACCAGAAAGTACATAATTTCTCATGACGGATGTTTGATTTTGTGTTTTCAAATGCTCACTCTTCTTCAACTCGTTTTCTTTTCTTTTTATTATTGATTTCATTATGAGTTTTATTAAAGCTTCTTGTGATTTGTGTCTGCCTAAGCATGCATGTTGTTAAGTGTGAAAATACACACAAAATCTGCAACTTGAAATTAACGAAATTCATTAGGCTTTTTCTTCTAATTTATTGTGATTTCAGTTAGTTAACTTGTTTAGATTATGGCATGTCAAAAGCCCTAATTTTCGTAGACTGTAGGAACTTAACTCTTCTATTTTTTTCAATTATAATCCACCTCAATTTAAGCTAGGATGATCAGTAACTTTAACTTGTTAATCTTTTTTTTTTCCGAGCCCTAATTGAGATAAGTGTGCATGTATTTGAAATGTTTGGATCGGTGGCTGGATTTTTGTGAAATTTTTGGTAAGTCTCCTTGTTAATCATAGTTAATTGGGACTAATTGCTCAATTTTTGCGAAATTGTGAACTATTTGTTTTGGTGACAATCTGTTATTCTTGGTTAAAGTAAGTGCTGATTTTCCCACCTATTTAAATATGAACAGATTTTATATACGTCTATTTTGCTCACTGATTTATGATAAATTAGACAAAATCTTCTCTCTATAATTGATTAATTGACTCTAAAATATTTTTCCTTTCATTGTTGATTGATAAAATATTATCTTTTCCTTCTATGCTTGGGCTAACTTATTTTTTTCGTACTATATACACATCATTTTTTATCACTTACGGATAGTTCTTCAATTACAATCACTACTCTTTAAAACTAACAAAAGAATTACTGGCTATTTTAATAAAAGACAATTATATATTTTCAAAAGTTCTTGGGTTTTCTTCTAAGCTTGCTGAAAGCATCTTACATATCTTATTATTACAGTGCTTGACTTTATTATTCTTGTTTTCTCTTTTAGCTGCTCACTGTAAGTTCCCGAATCGATGCAATATTTTATTCATGTTGTGTGTTGATTATATCATGCCATGAAAACATAGAAAGCATGTCTATAGGAGCAATTTAGGATAATTCGTTATTGCTTTTCTGCCGTGCTCATATTTCATTGTTTCCCTTGCTTAAAATCATGTGCTATCACTCCTACTTCATTCCGTGTGTGCATTGGTACCTCTGTCTACTTCTAACAGGTGTTATTAAAACGGTTCTGAAGAGTCGCCCAAGAATGGGAGAGAAGCTGCCGGCTTGTAACTTAGTTTGTTTTATTTTTAGCTTTTTATTAATTTTGGTCTGTAATATTGTAAAGACATTATTATTATTATAATAAAATTTTGGAGGACTGCTTGGGGGGGTGGGGGGGACTTAGGTGCTCTATGCATAGTTTAAGTAAACACGACTTAGGCCTTTACGTGTATTACGTGCTACGTGAATCACTTAACACTCAAAGCATTTAGATACATTACAACTTATTAACATGTCATTGCATGTTTTGCACGTCAATACAATTTATGCTTAGTAAAACAAATCTAGGCATGACAATGTTTTTAGAATACTAACATTCACTCCTGTGTTTAATCTAGCTCACAGCGTGTTAAACATGTTAAATACGTTATTGTATGTTTCATCATGTTAATGCTAATTTAACCATGTTTTGAGCATGTCAATAATAAAATTCCTACGTATTAATATATTTGTTAGCATGTTGAATATTAGTATTGAGCATGTTCATGTATTTTCTAGCATATTGACATATAAAAAATTGAATATAAGTATGTCAATGCATTCCTAACAGGTTAGCATATTTAAGAATGTTAAATCAAATTCAACCGATTTTTAGCATGACTAATTGTAGATTTAAAAATTTTTAGCATGTTAAATATTAGAGTTAATTATGTTGTCACATGGCTTAGTATGTAAACATAAGTATGAACACGTTAATTAATATAAAACTACTGCACGTTAAAATAAATTTCAGCAGTAGAGCATGTTTCTGCACATTCAAATGAATTTCAGCATTGTTAGATCATGTTAGTATTAAATTACTACGCATTAAAAATACTCTCAGCATGTTAGTATTGAAATTTCAGCATGTTAACATAAAATTCCTGCATGTTAATTCTGTTTTTGTGTTAAATGCATTTCAGCACGGTAATATTGGATTTTTAATCAGCAGCATGTTAAAATTAATTTTCAGTATGGCACAATTAAATTCTAGCATGTTGAAATCGCATTTCGGCATAAAACCATTAATGTCCAGCATGTTAAAATATTAATTTTGAGCATTTTTCCACATGTTAATTTGTAGATCAAGAATGTTATTTTTTTTAAACATATTGATGCAATTTCAACTTGTTAATAGGAAATTTCTGCACTATTAGCATAATTTTCAGCATGTTAAAATATTAGATTTTAGGCATTCCCAACATGTTAAACACTACATTAAGTACATCATTGTGTTCCTTAGCAAGTTAATGCATTTTTAATATTTTTGTTAATTTCTTATATTCTCATTAGTTTATAACATTTAATTCGTGAGCACAATTTCTCGATACATTTACCATACTTTTGACACCCTCTTTTAACAACTTGACAACATATTATTACACACAGAAGTCACAGTTACATTTTGTCACACTAACACTTGTTGAAAACTTAGATATCATGCCTATAGATAAATGACACAAGAAATAGCTATTCTTTGTCTTTGCATGTTAATCACATTAATCAACTCTTTAATAACCAAGGGGCTAACGTGAGTCATTACTTTCTACTTGAAGTCCAATGTGTTATGCGTTTCGAGTCCTAGGCAACATAGCTTTATTTTTGTCTAGACCCCAAAACCACTATAGCAAAGTCCAATGCCTCTTGGACGATAGGCGGGACGATAGGAATTACTAAAGACGTTAGCTTTATCCTTGTCTTAGAACACCTTTAGAGTTAACAACCAACCTAGGTGGGGTGGGACGGGTAGTCATTCAGAAGTAATGATCTCCAGCAGTCATTAAAGGTAAGACATATGACTTGTCTAAGAGTTCGGCCAGTGGATCGGATGATGATTAAACAAGTTGGAGTTCTGATCCGAATGAAACCAAAAATATTTCTTTGTTTGATTTGACGAATTCTTTTCATTATTTTATTTACCTTACATGCTTATTTATTTGGGGTAGTTAGTTTATGACGTAAGCAGTCCCCGTTTGTTACAAATTATGCCATTTCTTTCTCCTCGCTTATCTTATTAAAGGTTTTTTATCACTTAGATAATTAACAATTAGAAATAATAAAATAACATGTTTTGTTCATTAATTATTTTATCACTAAGTTAAACATTAAATTAATAATAAAATAAGACCTTATTTGATCACATAGAATCCCCACGTAAAAGATGAATTCGGCCGGGAACCACCTTTGTGGACCTCGAAAGGTGCCTAACACCTTCCTTTTGAGGTAATTTGAACCCTTAACCGAATCTCTGGTGAACTAAGATAAAATAACAAAATAGGTTCGTAGTTAGCCTAGACCGGTGCCCTAATGCACCTTAATTCGTTAGGTGGCGACTCTTCACTTTCACCCTTAAACAATCTCAAAAAGAATTTATCATCTCAAATATCGCTTTTCGCTAGGAAAATGGGGCGCGACACCCTGCACTTCTATTTGTGGATTTCATCTCTTTGCTAACTTGAATAAAAGCAACCATTGTAATTATAACTTGAATATGCAGTTATATTTATGCTATTTAGTATCAACCAAGTACTGTGGGAATGAAGGTAATTATATGATATGCGTTATCAAGATTTAAAGGAAAGATCTATATAATGATGGCTAAATCAATTATATTATAATGGTTAAGAGCTTGCACGTTCAAAAGATCAAAGTAGCAAAAATGAGGATACTCCGATGGATATGCAAGCATACTAGATAGAGTTGCGAGGAGAAATTCCAGAGAAGATGAGAGTGGCTTCTGTGATAGTCAATGTGAGAGGCAAATTGAGTTATTCGGATATGTGAAGAGAAGATGTTTAGATGCTCAATCCATCTACCAAACATTGTGTAAGTTATACATAATTTAAGTTATACATGTAAATCATCTAAATGCCTTCAATTTTGAAAAAAAATCTAAAATCCTGAGAATAAAATTAAGTTTCCATTAAAAACAAAGGAATTTTAGAATTAGGAAATAAGTATATTGGCTAAGTATTATTTATAATGTCTTAATTCTAGTTGTCATTAATTCAAACCATCTCAACGTATAGAAAAAGACTAAACAATATCAATATTTTTTTGGCTGCATCTAATTATGTTCCTAAATTATTTGTGTGACGGTAATTTTGCATGTCATTCTTTAATTAGCTACACTTTTTTATTCGTCAAAATTTTACGTAATAATTTAAAAATTTTGATACTTAAAAAAGTAATGTACACAAAATAATCTATTCTTAATTGACGTTTGATACACGAGCAACGCACGTACATTAAACTAGTACTCATAAACATCTATAAATAAGGTGATATAGCATCTCTTTATCACCTAAAGATTTTTTGTCTTTTTTTCTTTATGGGTATTTTCCTTTATTTTACTAAATAATAATAATATAATAATCTACTAACTAATTGAAATAAAAAATACACCAGTTAACACATGTAATTAAGTCAAAATTACTGTAATCATGTGACTTATGATAACTCAGCTAATAAATAGTTTGGTTACAACTATTACCGTTGCAATAACTCAACTAATAAAAATATAACTTACAACTGTAGAATGCAAAACGGTAAAGGTTTATTTAAATTTGTAAATATTGAATTAAAATTATGAGAAGCGGTAATACGAATTGTCGTTTCCTTCATAATTTGTCTTACTTCCCTTTAAAATTGTAAAGGTTGAATTGATAGCTCTCAATTCTTTTGATTTTCTTTTTGGTTATTGGTTCACTGCTTTGATTGAGATTATTATCAAGTTTCAATCTCAATTATGACATTTAACAAAATTGTATTCATTGGGTTTCTGTTATTGCTAAAGAAATTTGAATATTCAAGATCTATTTTCACTATTAAAGATATATGTGTATTTTATCTTATGCAAAAAATTAAAAAATATTTTAAATGTCACAAAGAAATAAATTTAATGAGCATTCGACTCTACTTTCTCCTCCATCTCTATGATGACCTCTTCCTTGAATTAATATTATAACGGTTGAAAGTTAAGGCACATCAATTACTGTGTTTAACAACCGAAAAGATATTAAAACATTTTAAATGAAGGCACCTTAATGTTTTTCATGTCAAAAAAAGATTTTAAATATGTTTAACTTTTATATTTTGTTAAATGTTAAAAAAAATTAAATTATAACTTTTAATGATTTTCCACATCATTTTTAAAATGCCACTTAAAAATTTATAAAATTAAAAATTTAAAAAGAAAAAAGGCCGATCTTCTTCTTTTTCTCTCTTCTCCATCTCCCCACCCTCTCTTTTTTATGAATTTTGCTTGGTTTTTCAATAACAATACAAGTTCTCACCTGCAGCTTGAGGCGACTGAAAATTGGGAGGAAACAATTGATGATATCATCAATAATTTTAAGAAACAACATAGATGGAAGCTCTTGTACGACATCTCCTTCTACTAAAAAGGTGTCGATCTTAGAGTATTAATGGAACTATCAACTGTTCGATATCCAATTTGGCTACTGATATGCTGGGAATGCATCGTCGGTTTGTGTATAATCTTCCCAGTAATAACAAGTGAAGAAAAAATTGCTCAAAAACCTTTGCTGGCTTGTATTGTTTTTGATATGTTCCTGCTTCTCCGTTCTCATAAACATAGCAAAAGTAATGTAACTTTAGTAGTGTTTACTCGTAGTTCTGTTTAAATTTAAGACGGTAACATTTTGAATTGGAGAGTAAATTAACAAGATATAATTTCATTACTCGTTACCCTTTGTGCCCAAAGTTGGGCTGTGAAAAGATTAAAATTTTGATATTTTTCTACACTTTGTTTAAGGTTGTTCTTTGATACCCATATCTTGTTTTTGACAATTTTAAAGTTGGATTGTGAAAAAAAAAATTAAAATTTTGGTTTTTCTATACACTTTGTTTAAGGTTGTTCTTTGTTTAAGATTGGAATTTTGGAAGTTGATGGCCATGGCTGTTTAAGGTTGTTCTTGGTTTAAGATTGAAATTTTGGAAGTTGATGGCCATGGCTATTGTTGAGGGATTTAAAATGTTGGTAGCCATGACTATTGTTGAGAGGGGCAACGGTGGGGTGGGGGTGGGGGACTAGTGGACGATGGTGGGGTGGGGGACTGGTAGACGGCAGTAGGGTGGGGTATGGGAGGTTTTGGACGGCGGAGGGGTTTGGGTGGAGGGCCTTTTTTATTTTTTTTTATATTTATTATTTTTAATTTTTAAAAATATATTTATAGTTGGGAGACTTATTTTTAAATTTTTAAAATTATTTTAATATAAAATTGACCCCCACTCGCACTGTAGGTGTGTGCCTGCACGCGCCTCGTCCTAGTCAGCCCTTTTAATGTCACATAGGCCTGGTTAACGGTCAAAGGGTTTGAAATATTATTTTTTAGTGGGTTCATGGGTCCAGATGACAAATATGTAAGTAGAAGTGTCCAACTTACAAAACTGACATAGTACAGGGGTTCACAAGGTCATTTTGCCAAAATAATATCTCAATCAATTCTTTTTCTTTTCATGCCATGCTTCAGTTGAGGTGTGCATATGTAATTACAATTCAATTCTTCTCATTTCCTTTATTTTTCACAGTAGAACATAGAGAATAGTTAATAGTAAAACAGAAAAGATAAAATTGAAAAACAGAAAAGTAATGAACTTATTAAATATTCGAGTTCATAATTTTCTTGTGTGTGCTTAAAATTTTTAATCCTCTTGTTGTACTCAAGGTTATGGATTACTTCTTGTCAAGATAAAATGGATATATCTATTATTGGTGTAGCCGTACCTCAAACACCAATAACTTCTTCGAACTCAAAATCATCAACTAATCATATAAAGACTCAATATTTGTTTGGAAGAAAATATGTAGATGAAGTTTAGAAAATTTTGATTAATTAAAAGCTAAGGCTAGTCCTCTCAATTTATAACCAATGAAGAGGTGCTTGAAAAAGTCACAACCTATCAGAAAAATCATAACTTATCAAAAAAGTCAACCTATTGAAAAAGTCACAACCCATCGAAAAGGTCACCAACATTTAAAGTGAAAAGGTACCTTTTAATATGCACCCTTTCTTTTGGTGTCTATTGATTTTTCATTCACACCTCTTCAAAATCTATTAAATCCTGGTGGAGCTAGAGCCACCTTCTGCTGAACTACTCTCTCCGTTTCATATTAGTGACCCCTATTGACTTGGTACACCCATTAAAAAAATATTAATTAGAGGTATATTTTACCAAATTAACCTTATTAATTATGCTTTAAAAATATAAATTTGAGTAAATACACTTTGTTTAGTCATTTAAGTTAAAGGTAATATTGGAAGAACATATTAAAATCCTCTTGATTTCATCAAAGGAACAACTAAATTGAAAGAAATATTTTTTGAAAGATGGGCATCTAAAACAAAATGAAGGGAGTATATTGAAGGTTTAATACAGACAGAGGGGAAAATTTTGAACCATTTATAATAGACATGGGCATGTTTGATCCAATAAAGGGAAATTTTTTATTTTAAAAAAGAAGGCAAATTTGATCCATTGGGTGGAAAAGGGCACTTTCAAAGTCATTTAATAGTTGAGGGCATTTTCAACATTTTTCGTTTCTTGAATTAGCTTTATGGTGGAGTTATATCGAGGTCAATTTCTTTAACAGTTGACACTAACAAGGAGTTTCAGCAAAAAATATGGTGGGCAAGGAGTTTCATTCCGTTTGGTCATGAAAATAATAATTTTTTAAAGTTAGAGTTGGACTTAGAGTTAAAGTTGGAGTTATTGTTGTGTTTGATCATGAATATAAATTAGAGTTTTTTTTGAAATTTTGTAAGAGAAGTAGGAGTGAAAAAAGTGAAAATAAGTTTTACTTGTTTTCAGTTTTTCAAAAACAATTTTCACTCAAAAAAATAATTCTTATAATCAAACACTACTATTTTTACTTTTTTTATAAAAATAAAATATTTTTTTGGGGAACAAAAAACCAAGGCCAAACGCCTACTTTATTTTGTGATTTTTTAAAATTTTAAATTGGTGTGTTGCTCACTGCATCATTGGAGCTTGAGGATATATTTGTTGAGAAAAGGTGTTCAGTAGCGTTTAAAACATACTTGGATAATGTTTGGTGTGTGTGTCTCAAAGAAATTTGACAAGAGTGGGCTTCACTTTAGTTGGTGAGATGTGACATAAGTAAAAAAACTACCACCATAATTATTATTATAATAATAATAATAATAATTATTATTATTATTATTATTATTATTATTATTATTACTACTACTACTACTACAAAGGGTATTTCAGTAATTTTAGTCACCTCAACCTTCACTTATATATAGTAGTAAATAAAAGGGTTACACATGCATATGGACATACATCGATTCCGAAATATTATTACACTCATAAAATTATCAAAATAACCTTGGTAGTCATTTAATAAGAAACAAAAAGATATTTATAAAAAATTACTACCATGCATAATTCAATTACAAAGGTATAAATAAAAATATTATTAAAATAATACATGAGGAAACAACTAATAAATATAAGAAAAAAACAATATGCATGTGTCACTATTTTATTGCACCATAAAAATGACAACATAACTAATAAATATAAGAAAAAAATAATATGGATGTGTAACCATTTTATTGCACCATAAAATTATCGAAATACCCTTGGTGTATAAAATATATGTAATTTAATAAGGAATAAAAAGATATTTATAATAAATTACTGCTATGTATAATTCAATTACAAAGGTCTAAATAAAAATATTATTAAAATAATACATGAGGACAAAATTAATAAATATAAGAAAAAAATAATGTGCATGTCTAACCATTTTATTGCACTATAAAAAAGAGGACAAAATTAATAAATATAAGGAAAAAAAATCATATACATATGTAACCATTTTATTACACCATAAAATTACCAAAATACCCTTGGTAATCATTTAATAAGGAACAAAAAATATTTATAAAAAAAATACTACCATGTATAATTCAATTACAAAGATCTAAATAAAAATATTATTAAAATAATACATGAGGATAAAACTAATAAATATATGAAAAAAGCAATATGCATATGTAACTATTTTATTGCACCATAAAAATGATGATAAAACTAATAAATTAGTATTACTACTATATATAAGTGAAGGTTGGGGTGACTACCAAAGGTATTTCGGTATTTTTAGTCACCCCAACCTTCACTTACATATAGTAGTAAATAAAATGGTTACATATGCATATGATTTTTTCCTTATATTTATTAGTTTAGTTCGCATTTTTATGGTGCAATAAAATGGTTACACATGCATATTGCTTTTTAATTTACTTTACTACTATATATAAGTGAAGGTTGGGGTGATTACCAAGAGTATTTCGATAATTTTAGTCACCTCAACCTTCACTTATATATAGTAGTAAATAAAATAGTTACACATGCATATGTTTTTTTCCTTATATTTATTAGTTTTATCCTCATTTTTATGGTGCAATAAAATGGTTACATATGCATATTGGTTTTTTCTTATATTTATTAGTTTTGTCTTCGTGTATTATTTTAATAATATTTTTATTTCGACCTTTGTAATTGAATTATACATGGTAGTATTTTTTATAACTATCTTTTTGTTCCTTATTAAATGACTACACTGAATGTAAATATTATGTTAACATCGGTTCATTAGATTACATTTCTTTTCTTTTTACTCCCATACTAAACAATTAAAACAAGTAGGAAATAATCTTCACCAAAGTTGAATCTCTTTTCCACATTAGTGTTGCCAAAATGCCCGTACCTTGCGCGGGTATCTAGTATATATATATATATATATTAGTTATTCGTAGCCCATGTTAAGTCCAGACCCAAACTCTAAATATAAAAATAATAATCCTTTAATTAAAAAAGTTTAACTTATATTATATTCGTTTACTGCATAATTAATAAAACCTATATAATATTGTGGGCAAAAATTTTTGCTAATTAAATGTGGTGATTTAAACTTAGTGTTGAAAAAATTAAGCTTGTCAAATGGGCTTGGTTGACTTAGCCCGACCCGCTAAGCCCCCCTCCCCCCAAGGTTTGACCTGGCCCGGTGAGCCCATGGGCTAACGGACTGGCCCATTTTTTATTTTGGGCCCGATTGACCCGACCCGGAGTCAACCTGGACCAGGCCCACCGGTTTCCCGACCCGATTATATATTGTTTTTTAATTTTTGAGAAAACTAGCCGTTTTGGGCCAATGGACCGTTGGGCCCAATGACTATATAGCTGTTTGGAACCTCCAACGGCCATATGGCCATTTTTTTTTTAATTCAAAAAATTTTCTACAAATACCCTACACTTTCAAATCATTTTCCACAGAATTCTCATCCTCTCAAATCTCATTCTCGCTCAAATATTCTAAATATCTCCTAAAGTGCTCAATTTTATTTTTTAATTTTGCGATTACAAATACGAGTGAAAGTTTTCTAAAGTCACAACTTTTGGATAATTTTAAAATTTGGTATTGTCATTTTATCTCTTACTTTTAATTTTTAATTAGTGCATTAATTGTTGAATATTTATTTTCATTATTTTAATTTTTTTTAGTTTGACTTATACTATGGATAAATTAAGAAACCTCGGTAAAAGTGTCAAATTTTTTTGTTCCGAAAGTGGTAGTGGTAGTAAAGGCAAATTAGTGGTGGTAGAGGTAGTTCAAGTAGTAGATATACCCATGTACCTCAGGTACTGCTTAGTCAACCTTTTGAGGAAGAAGTAGGTGTAGGTGCTCACGGTATGAATTATTTAGAAGCTCAGAAAAATTACGGTATAGAAGAAGAAAATGAAATAGATGCGTTTAATTTAGATGAAGATGATGAAAATATTGGTGAGACACCCGCAGTAAGAAATGCTAATGTTAGATCTGAATCGGTTAATCTTCTTTTTCGTCCTCCCGTTGTCCCTAAAAGTCGTAGAAAAACTAGCATTGCATAAGAATTTTTTACACCTATAGAAGGAAAAACTAAGGTGCAATATAATATTTGTCAACAAGTATATGAGCATAAAAGAGGAGACAATAAAGGGGGTATGGATTCGTTAATGAGACATATAAGAGATAATCACGCTAGAGAGTTTCTTACTGCAAAAGGTGGTGAGGCTGTTGGTGGGCCAACACAAACTAGAATGAACCCAAAAACCGGTCAGTTAATTAAGAATTATAATAAATTGAGGGACCGGAAAGAAATAGCAAAAATGGTAGTCGTGGGTTGTTTTTCTTTCACTTTTCCTTCTTCGGATGCTTTTATTCATTATATTCAAGCAATTTATAATCCTATGTTTAATGGTATTCCTAAAAATACTTGTTGGGTCGATATTTTTAGACTTCATTCATAATATGTTTATTATTTATCTACATTGTTAAAAAATATTCAATATAGAATGGCTCTAACTTCAGATCTTGGTCGTACTGTTAATAAAAATAATTATTTAACCATTACTTGTCACTGGATAGATAATAATTTTTTTTATGTAAAAACGTATTCTAGCTTTTTTGTATGATGAAGATCGTAGACATACTGGAGAATTTATTTTTAAATCGATTAGTAAAGTTGCAAAATTTTATGGTATTGAAAGAAAAGTCTTATGTATTGCTTTTGATAATGTTTCTAACAACAAGATTGCTATTAGAAAGTTATAAGCTGATTTCTCTCCGCCGTTACCTAAAATATTTCATGTTAAGTGTGCTTGTCATTTATATAATTTAATTGTAAGAGATGGTCTTGAAATTTTTTTATCTTTATATTTAAAAAAATCCGACTTGCTGTTCGCTTTATTCAAGGAAATAATCGAAAAAAAAGAGTTACAGAATTTAAAGTTATAAAATGAATTTAGACCGATATTGATGCCCGAAGAATGTGATACTAGATGAAATGCTACGTATGATTATTTAAAACTTGTCATGCTTATAGAGTTCCTATTACACTAACTTTTAACCAATATTGTGGTTCATTTGCTGATTCGGTTGAATTTATGCTACATGATTCTGATTGGGCAGTAATTGATGATCTTGTTAAGTTTTTGGGAAAATTTTATATAGCTACGATTGGATTTTTAGGTGCTTATTATCCTACTTTTTATAATATTTTAGCATATATAACCGATATTTCTGCTTTGCTCAAAGAATATATGAATAAAGAAGGTTACAAAGAATCTGTTGGTGCTATGTTTGCCAAATTTTAATTTTTTTTTCCGATTCCCCCTATTTACTTGGTTGGTGCTATACTAAATTCATGTATGAAATATAATACTATGTGCCACTTTAGTTCTCTTATTTATTCTAACTTAGAGATAAATGCTGAACCTAAATTTGAAGATGAAGAACAAGAACAACCAGATTTGTATACGACTATGAGTGATGCGAACATTTACATAGAAAAATTATATAACCAATATGCTAATTTACTTGATGTAGTTGTACCAACAAATATCACTTCAACTGTTGCTCCACATCTTCCCGAAGAGCCATCATCTTCTAAAAGGCCGGCACATAGTGGTTTTCCTGATTACTTTTATGATTTAAATATTTAGAAAAGTGTTGAGGCGGGAACTTACACAACAACTTATCGGGAAGAGCTTAAGTATTATCTTCGAACGCTGATACAGAATCGTAGATGATGTATCAACGTGTTGGATTGGTTGAAGAATAATGAAAGACAATATCCTTTGCTTTCAAGATTAACTAGAGATATATTGAATGTTTCAGTGTCAACCGTTGCATCGGAGAGCATTTTTAGTCAGGGACGACAAAAGCTTGGAGACAACCGATACTCATTGGGAAGCAATGCTATGAATGTTCTAGTTTGCCTTAGAGATTGGATTAGATTGGAACGAAGAAATTAAGGAATGGGGGTGAAGTCGAAAGACGAACAGAATCTTGAAGAAATTATGACTTCAAGGGAGAACTCAATACAATTAAGTCCAATGCATGGTTTAACCCCCATTGATTTTGACTATCCTATGTCAGTTCCCGTTAATATTAACATGGATGAGTTGGAAAAAATGATACAAAATTTGTAGATTTTTCATTCATGTATATTATAAATTTTGGATCATTTTGCAACCAATAAAATATAACATTCATTCACTTCTTACTTTGTAATTTTTTCCATTTAAATTGAATTTCTAATTTAAATTAAATACCTAGTTTTAATATATTACTAATTTACTATTAAGCTTTACACTACGTAATAGACAATTAAACATAACAAACATATATACACATAATAAAAAAATAAATTTCTTTTAAGTTCAAAAACTCAAGTATATTATATTAAGTAGCATATTTTCTTTAGTCTCTAAATCGTAATACATGTGTACATATTTTGTATACACTCTAAAGTTATATATATATTTAACGTATACATGTGTATATATTTTCTAAAGTAGTATATATATAGTGTATATATGTTGTGTCTATATTATTTAAAGTAGTACATATATTGTATAATACGTATATATGTGTATATATTTTCTATAGACTCTAAAGTTGTACATATTTAACGTATACATGTGTATATATTTTATAAAGTAGTATATATATAGTGTGTATATGTTGTATGTATATTATTTAAAGTAGTACATATATTATATCGTAATCGTACGTATATATGTGTACATATTTTGTATACACTCTAAAGTAGTATATACATTTAACGTTTATATGTGTATATATTTTATAAATTAGTATATAACTATACATATAGTGTGTATATATTGTATGTATATTATTAAAAGTAGTACATATATTGCATGGTACGTATATATGTGTATATATTTTCTATAGACTTTAAAGTAGTATATATATTTAACGTATAATCGTATACATGTGTGTATGTGTATATGTTTTCTAAATTCTACTGTAGTATATATATATAGTGTATATATATTGTGCGTATATTGTTTAACGTATTTAAAATGTATATAAGTGGGTATATATAGTGTATATTAGAGAAAAAATATTTAAATTTAAATTTCTTTTTTTTAAGGTTTGACCTGGTTTTGACCGGGTTGGCTCGGGTTGGACCAGTATAAGTATAATGGGCCGGTCCCGGTTTGTTTTTAAAAAAAATTGTTGGGCCCGGTACCAGACCGACCCGTTTAAACAGTCCCGGAATCGGCCCGACCCACGACCCCGTAAATTAATATGGGTCAGTTTCGGGTTGACCCAGCCCGACCCCTTTGACAGATTTAAAAAAAATTAAGAAGAAATATCTAAACTCATTAAATAAATCTAATGAATTAATTTAGTTTGTGTATATATAGGTTATGCCTATATGCATTAAATTCCTAAAAAAATTATTAAGTTGATCAAATTAATTTAGCTTAAAAAAGTAATTAAAATGACTTTCGAAAAATGAAAAGTATCAAATAAATTAAATCGGATGAGAATACTTAGTAAGGTATAGTAAATGCTTCATCATTAAAATGAAAGGATAAATTACACAAAATCCAAACTTAACAGACTATATTACCCAATATCCCTTATTTTTTAAAAATTTACATAAAATCTTGGTTTTCAACTTTAATGTTGATACATATGTTGTATCCGATTTTCTCTCCTCCATTAAAGCATGCAACCATTTTTTTCCATAATTTTCTCCCCTAAAATCTCTCCCAAATTAGAAGAATTTGAGATAACTTCCTTCTCCACTACTTCAACCGCTTAGAACCATCAATTTACTTCATTAAATTTCAAAAATTACCAATTACTTCAAAGAGGTTAGTTTTTTGTTTATGGGGATGTAAAGTTAATTTTTAACAAGACAAGTCAATATCCATATATGCTTTAACTTCTTTTGTGTTAATTTGTTTGATCTTCAATGGCTAGTGAAGATTCACCCTCATTCAGTTTGGGAATTTCCAAATTGAAACACAAAAAGGTATTCCTGCTAGTAATCAAATTGTGGGTTTTACTCCGGGCAACTTTGATTACACAGAGGAAGGTTTTAGGGAAAATAGGTCAACGCACCGCAATGACCCTGAAAAATTAAAGAATTTAAGACAAGCTTTTGCTTCCAAAAATCAAGAATCCGATATGCAAATGAAAGATCAGGAGGAAATAGAGCATATCCCTAATTCCCTGTTGAATCAGGTATTGATATTGCAAGTGATACATATAGGTGGTATACTTTTTTTAAAAAAGGAACCAATTGATACATATATAAATTTATTTAGTTATTCGTTATTCATATATGTTTATACTTTAATAGTGATTTATATGCATGATAAATATGATATCATATGGTGATTCATATGATAAATACAGTTTGTATGGTTTTAATAGGTGATACATATGATATTAATGGGTGATACATATGGTATTATGGTGATTCATATGGTAGATGCTTATTATTTCAATATTGGGTGATTCAGATGTTATTAATGGGTGATACATATGATATTAATAGGTGATATATATGGTATTATGAAGATTCATATGGTAGATACAGTTATTATTTCAATATTGGGTGATTCATATACTATTAATGGGTGATACATTTTGTTCACACTGAATGTTTGATACATATTCTATTATTTAATTGGTGATACATATTATCCTACAATGTAAGAGTGATTCTCTGTGAATCAGATTATTGGTGATACATATATCCTAATACTTTCTATACTTATTTTATTGTTGTTTTCATTTATAAATAGGTGATACATTTGACATATGAATCATCTTTTAATTTGTGTTATTGTCAATATTTGTTGTTGGCATAATTTTAATTTGGTTATGAAAAAATGACCTGCCCACAACTTAAGGATTGGCAATGCACACAACCTCAATGTAGTAGATAGACTTAAAGAAGTTTTGAAGGATGAAAGAATCAGAATTTTTAGAAGCACCTATTTTGGATCATTTCTGGACCTTCCTAATTGTAACTTTCAAGGATCGATAGCAAGGTGTTTGATGACCTTAGAGGTCCAACACCCATATCAGAATCAACTAAGGGTATTGGTCAACAATACAATTCTTCATTTTTTGTTGTACGAGTTTTCTATCGTTACCGAGTTGAAATGCATCGGGAACGAAGATGATTTCAACTATTCATACCTTCTACCATGTAGATTCAACAACAAACGTGAAAAAAAGTGAGTTGGTCAATTTTTTTTTGAATAAAAAGTTGAGAAAAAATCTGAAAGATGTGGTAAAGATTGGAATTTTGTACTTTATCCACCCATTTGTTTTCTCCCAATTTGATAAAACCAATATCCCTGCCCAAGACTTTCACATGGTTGATGATGGAAGTTATAGTCAATTTTCATGGGGTAAATTGGCATTTTAAAAATTGATGACTCCATTTAGTCGGTCTATGAATGAGCTGTAATAGTATTATCATTTCAATGACATGCCATACGCTCTTCAGATTTGATGGTATAAATGTTGTTCCGAAGTTGATAAATCAATAGTCATCCATGAGAATAATTTAATCCCGAGAATGGTCAATTGAAAAGTGGTTAAACCAAATCCAAGATATAAGGATTTGATGAAGGACATATTTAGTAAGGTACTATTTTTTTACAGTAATACTTTGTGTAACACCTCGTATTTTTGGGCTAGACTTTGAAGCATCGTTCTTACGTGTGTTGACTCTAATTCCATGAATTCCTTTTGAATATACATGTCATGATCTTTATCCTAGTGTGTGATGTGATTTCTAGGTGAAAAATATTCATAAGAATCACTTAGAACAAAGTTGAGCCAAGATCCTTTGATTCGTCCAAAGTTTGGTATTTGATTCTACAAGGGTCTACTTTGAATGTGTATAACTTTTTATAGACATAGAATTTTGCAGCTCAAGATCAACTAAATTGTTGACAATTGAGTCGGCTTTCCAACGATATCAATTTCGCCTTATCCGATACCCGAGCAAAAAGTTATAGCCATTTTTGTGAGAGAGACAGTAGCTACACACGATTTGCATGTGACACATGCTCCATTTCACCCTTGAGGGAGTATGCAATGTAGAATGCGTCACATGCTCCATTTTATGCTCCAGATCGTGTGACACACACTCCATTTCACCCCTGAGGTGTCCAGCTTTCAATCATGTTTTCCAAGGGCATTTGGGTCAATTCCACTCACTTTAATTCAGCCAAAACATGGGATTTAGGTCCCAAAAATAGCATTTTAGCCCCCATAATTCATATTTCTCCCAAATTAAATTTCATCTTCTCTCAAGAACAAACCCTAGCCCCTTTACGCTCCAAGGTCAATTCTCAAGAAATTCATCTATAACTCCCAAGATTTTTCATGAATTTATGAAGCAAGGTATGTTAGATGTTTATTCATGGGTCCTTTTCATCCATGGAGCCCAAGAACCATTTTTAAGTTTTAAAGCTATGGATTTTACATGTTTATGAGTTATCTTCATGAAACGATTATGGACTTTGATTCAAAAATTATGATTCCCATGTGTTTTGTTGGAAATTACCCTTAATTTGTTCGAATAATGATACTTATATGCTAAAATATTTGACTCATGCTTTAGTATTGGAATTTTTTTATATTCATATGGTTTAATATTCCATGTTTTAACTCATGACCCCCTTGAGTCTGATGAAATACCTCAAAGAATGAGTTTTGAATAATGACTACTTATCATGCCTTCAAAGTTTTACTATGATCTTATTGTTATTGCTATCGAGTCTTGAGGGTTTGAATACCTAAAATATAGTTGTTTATCTAGTTTTCATTACTTTTAGTATGGTTTCAAATAAACCATCAACACTAACAGTTTAGTCAGTTGTCATAAGCAGTCAACTTACATTAGTTCAGAAATCAGTGTCTTTCAGTTGGGAGTAAAACTTAGAACCGAGTGAACATAGGGATGGCGTCTCCCCCGTCAGTAGGCATGAGGTACTTGTCTCCTACGTCAGTTAGGCATGAGGCACTTTTCTCCACCCCAATAGGCATGAGATGTTAGTAATAGTCCCTAGATTCCAGAACTACGTAGTTAGCATAGGATTTGAGGGATACCCCGTTAGATAGGCATGACACCCTCGTCCTTCGAGACATTAGATTAATAGATCCACATAGCCATTTTAGTACCTGTGACCCTGATAGTACATTAAGGCATGTCGGTTATAGCTAGCTCCTATAGTCTCAGTCTAGAAATAAATTTCAAGTTTGCTTGACCGTATCATACAGTATTAGTTATTCATTTACCAGTATTTCAGTATTTTTGGTTCACATACTATTTCAGAATCATGTTTTATACTTAGTCATGTATTCTCAGTCTCTACAGTTTACATGCATTTTTAATCAGTACCTCATGCTATACATTCAGTCAGTTATTACCCATGCACATGAACCAAAGCATACCAGCCTAACCACATTTAGCATACCAGTACATTCGAAGTACTTATTGCAAACTCATTTCTTGTGCTATGATGTCTTATATCATAGGTTCGAACGCTCGAATTCCCGATCATACTTACACTTTCCAGGGCATCAGTATCAGCAACCATGGTGAGTTATCATCCTCTGAGGATGAGTTATCTTATATTTAGTTATGTTAGTAGTTCAACTATTTAGTCAGTCAGAGTTAGTTGGGGGCTTGTACCATCAACTCTACAGTCAGACATTTTAGAGGCTTTTAGACTAATACAGACAGTCAGTCAGTTTTCAGTTGTTATTATCAGCCATTTTATTAGTATTGTCAGTATTATTTTATAGACATTATCAGAACTATGATTTAAAACCATATGGCATTTTTTAGTTAAATTCTGCATATGATCTTTTGTAATCAATTTTACCCAGTGCTCACAGCATGTACCAATGTCATGGGTTAGTGTAATACCCCGAGACTCTAACCAATAGTGCAACCATGAATCAATATCATGTGAAATAAATTATAGTGTTTTGGGTGTTTTATGGTCAAGAGTGATGTGTATTAAGGCTTTAAAGATGTCCTAACGATTGGGCGAATCAAAACATTCTTTACCGATTGAATTCTTGAGAAGGATTTTGGTATAGTCAACTTCAAATGAGAAAATCTCCC
>NC_061121.1:54466154-54540626 GCF_002878395.1 Capsicum annuum | reverse complement strand
GATGAGAGTCATTATTATCAGCATGCATGATTTTCTTATAAATTTATGATATTATTTATATATTGCCTACACCCCTACATACTCAGTACATTCCCAAGTACTGATTCCTATACTCTTCTGTGTTCTATATTTTCTCGTAATGTAGGTTTAGGTGCTCAGTCATAGCAGCGATAGTGATCTTTGTGTACATCCATTTACATTCATACAGTTGGTGAGTCCTCATGGTTCGAGGACCTACGTCCCTGATTTTTGTCTTGATAGTAAATGGTGGTTTATTTCTAGTTCAGTACGAGTTAGTTGGGGATCTGTCCCAATAGCTCCTCAGTCTTATGTAGTAGAAGCTTTGTCAGACTTGAGTACCAGTATGTACAGAACTTCAATATTTTGATTATACAGGATAGTATTTCTTCGTATTTTAGTATGTTCATGACATGATTATTCTTTCTTATTATAGCTTGATTATTGTCATAGTGAGTTATAGAAGTGATGATACGCTCAGAGGGTTAGCTTGAGGCCGCGTGTGGCCTTAAGCACCATGTGACGTCTTGGGATGGGATCTTGAGGCGTTATAGTTAGCTTGTAGTCACTTGTGACTGTAAGCACCGTGTGGCATCCAGGGTGTACTCTCGGGGAGTTACAAACTTGGTATCAAGCCTAAGATTTTAAAGTGTCCTAGGGAGTCTGAAAGCCGCGTTGAGTAAAGTCTTGTGTGTGGGTGTGAAGTGCGCCACACTTATGGATAAGAGGCTACAAGACGTTTTAGGAAAATTTTTCCTTCTTTCAATGTTCATATCGTGCGAATGAGCATGAGCTCGAGTTGAACTTTCTGTCTAATTCAATTCGTCCTTCCATTTACAGAATATGCCTCCCAGAAAGACTAACAGAAGAGGAATAGAAAACCAACCAGTACCTCCGCCTATATAGAAAGATCCCCTAAATGAGTATGTATCTCACGCCGAATTTAAAGCTGCCTCTACTACCTTATCTTATTTAGTAGTTGCTCAGAACAATCAGCAGGATGTTGTCCTATCTAGGCTCATGGCTCATGCTCAGTAGATTGAGGAGGAGAAAGCTAAGGAGAATAAAAGAAAGAATAAGAGGGTTAGGATAGGTAGTTTTAATTTTTTTCAGCCAAGGTCAGAGGGTGGTAACCATTCTTAGTTAACTCAGAAGTTTTTAGCCCCATCTTCATCTCTAGCCAGTGCGCTAGTGCCTAAGTTAGGAATGACAGTCGAGTTAGAGCACCAAGCTCTAAGTCATAGGGTAGTGGGAAGAGTGTTCATACTCATCCATTTTGCAGTGAATATTGTAGGAATCATAATGGTGTGTAAAGCTACCAGTGATATGTGTTTTGGATATGGCGTGTCAGACCACAAAGTCAGAGAATGTCCTAAGGTTGATCCATAGAGTCAGCACAGTCATCCTCTAGTTCTATTCGGTCGTCCGACTCAGCAGGGCGCCACTTCCAATGCCACCAGTAGTCAATGTTAGAACAAAATTTATGCAATCCAGTCCCGATTTGATCAAGAAAGTTCTCCTGATGTGGCTGCAGGTTTGTTACAGGCACTTCATATTTTTATGTATGTTTTACTAGATCACGGAGCTTCACTTTCTCTTATAACCCCCCCATATAGCTGTCAACTCGGTGTCAGGACCAAAATATTATTAAAGCCCTTCTCAGTGTCTACTTCAGTGGGTAAATCTATCTTAGTCAGATGGGTATATGAAACTGGCCAGTTTTAGCATCCCAGAAAGTCACATCAATTGATTTCAGAAATAGAGCCATTCGGTTTCAATTTCCCGATGAACTAGTCATTGAATGGAGGGATATTATTGTCTGAATTCAGTAGATTTTTTTTGCATTCATGGGGCTAATTGCATGAAATGTGAATCAGAAGGCTTGAAATAGTGTATTCAAGAAAAGAATTTAAGTTTGTTTATTTGAAAGTATATGTTGTTGTTGTAATGGTAATTCCCATGATGCAGGGAAAATATGAGCTTAGAGATGTGATAATTGTAGCCTATGATGAAAATATTATGGTTCATTGAAGGTTTGGGGATATCCATGCTAAGTGTTAGAATCTTAGTTTGAATCTCTAAGGATTGAGCTAATAAAATGGAGAGTTAAGAATTCTAAGTTAGTCAGTGGTTAAGTTATTCTATGATGATTGTTGGGGGATATTGGAAGCCAAGAGTTGTATCCAGAAGGAAGTACTAGCAGTGGGTTTTACATTATCAGGAGTAGTCTTTCAGGGTGAGCTTATCATTTATTCATATTATTAGACCCCAGATTCCAGAGTAAAGTGGTTGCAGTTCAGTTTAGAGTCATTGATTAACAGGTAGAGTCGTTGATTAAGTAGTTCACAGACATAGAATGATGGCTTTAAGCTAAGGGGGAGATAATAGAGCAAGTAACCAAGTCAGGCTCACAGATCCTAGTAGTGATGCCAATATATGTAGAGAAGCAATAGGAGAGGATGATGCCCAACCCATTCTTATCACAGTGCAAGTTTTTTCACTTATCATGATATCTACTCATGCCTTACATGTTAGTTCCATAATCATAGTTCATGTTCATGCACATCATAAAGAATCATGTACGCTTCTAGTCCCTAGTATAAGGAGTTCCAGTTTGGTCAGCAGTAAGAACCATGTTTCACGAATTTACTAACTCCAAAATCAGGTCATGCAGCTCATGAATCAGGTACCCATGCTTTACAGTATGTTCATGTAATGCCCCGAGACTATAACCTGAGCACCACACGATGCTTACAACCCTATAGGACCACAAGCTAACCCATGACTGGTACTGCTATGAATACTGAATAATAATTATGAAACATATGCGAAAGTAAAACTAAAAACTCCATAAGGCTCATAAAACTGAATCAATACTGAGTAAATCTATAGTATAACTGCTAACTAAAAGTGTCTGAAAGCCTCTAACATCTGAAATAAACGAGTTGAAGGGACAGGCCACAACTAACTCCAACTACTGTCTGATAGTAACTAAAAAACTGAAATACTGTAAATAATATAATAACTAAATGAGTGTCACATCCTCGATGGATAAGGACTCACTACTGTAGCTGCATCTGATAGATTGATCTGGCTAGGTACGTTCAGGAACCCGAGCGTTTAAACCTATGATATGAGACATTATAGCACAAAGAAAGAGTATATCAGTATTTTGAATGTACTGGTATGCTAGGTGAGGTTAGGATGATATGCATGGGTTCATGTGCATGAGAATAATAATTAAATATTATGAAATAACTGGATGAGAGGATATGCAAAACTGGGACTACTGTAAGTACTGAACATTGAATACCAAGAATATATTGCCTGTCTGAATTAGTCTGAAGCTGAAGTACTAAGTTTCTGATAACTGAATAACTGATAATTGAATAACTGATAACTGATAACTGTAAGTCATGATCATGTAGAATGAACTGAGTTCTGTACTGAATACTGAATACTAGATACTGATTACTGAATACTGAATACTAAAATTATAACTGCGGGAGTTATCATCTAACTGACATACCCCGAGTATGGACTGATTTGGGGTCCAACCTGTAACCCTAGTTGGAAGGGTGTTGGCACCGTGCCACGAGTTACTAACATGAGCTGGGTCAACCCTAATCTGGCAGAAAGACTCATGAGATGTATATGATTACCTCAACCCTAGTCTAGCAGAAAGACAATTTACCCTACACTGGCAACGTAGTTCTGTAACGCAGGGACTGCTACTAAGGGTCAAATCCTCTGCTGCCAGGAATGCCCCCATCCTTGGGTTTTCTCGGTGCTAAATCCTTCTCCCAACTGAATTGATACTGAACTGATCACTAGACTGGACTAGGCTTGACTGAAGACACTTGACTACATTAACTGACTGAATAATTCTCGCTCATGGTATAACTAAATTCATTATGTAGACTCTGGAAAACTAGACAACAATTAAATTTTGGGTATTCGATACCCCCAGGACTCGATTGCATAGATAATGGAACCATATCTCAACCTTAAAAGCATCACACATAAGTTATCATGCACAATTCCTTCACATAGACATTTTTTCAAACACTTAGGATACATAATTCTTGAACAAGAGAATGAGAAATATATGATTATCATAACTACCACATCCAACACCACAATTCAATAATTTAACATAAGGATACATAAATCAACATACATTCTAGTTAATTCACATGAAACTCAAAATATTCTTGGCTTGAAATCCTAAACAACAGCACATACATGAACACAATTACGTTCAAGAATGTAAATCATAATCTAAGTTTTAAAGAAAGATTCTTGAACTCCAAGGGTGGAAGGAATCAAAGGATGAACACCAAAACATACTTTGATTGTTGAATTCGTGAGAATTATTGGTGAGTTCTTGGTGGGGGGGGGGGTCTTGACTTGATGAACTAGGGTTTTTCTCTTGAGAGAATTTGTAAAATAATGAGTGAATTTTTCCCTTTGAGAGGCTTAGTTTCATGTTATGGATGAATTAAATGAGGGGAAAATGACCTAATTACCCCCACAAACCCGTAACTTAATACACAAAACATGCCCAGTGATGCGACAGGCGCCACATCACGTCAATGGTATCAATATGATTACCAACGCACCGTGTTGATGGTCACAATGCGATAGCCAATGCGATGGCCAATGCGATGTGTTCTGATTGCATTAGCTTGCTATTTTGGTCATCCAAACGTGTCTCAAACTATGTTCAAAAATTCCAAAACTCATTTGAGATGACCTATAGATAACCCTAATCATGATCAATTTAGAAATCAATAATCTAAGGTTGAGAAGATCGAAAATAAAACCAATGAAATATCGAGGCCAAAAATAAGACTAAGTGTCAACACTTAGCTGAAATTTTCCTAGTCTGGGACCTCTTTTAGCATGCTATATGGGGATAAAATGGGCTAACACTTTACGGGGTCTTACAATATCTCCCCCTTGGACACATTCGTCTTCAAATGAGACTGATTAAGATGAAAGGCACTGAAGTACTGAGATTAGACTGACATGCATAACTAAAACATGACTGAATCTTGAGGCATGACACATGATTGAACTGATCCATGAATGCATGAATGATATGAGAATGATATGCAACTGAAACTAAGCATAGAACAGAGTAACTCTAAGGAATACTGTTACCTTAGGCTGATTTTGAGTTTGTGGAGAAAAGATGAGGGTACTTGGTTCGCATGTCTACTTATGCTTCCCAAGTGGCTCCCTCAACGGACTGGCTCCGCCAAAGAACTTTGACCAAGGGAACTTCTTTGTTCTTTAGTCTACGAGTCTGACGATCGAGGATTTCGATTGGGATTTCTTTGTAAGAGAGACTATTCTGAACATCTACACTCTCTACGGGGACTACTACTGCTGGGTCACCTATGCACTTCTTTAGCAAGGAGACATGTAACACTAGGTGCATTGATGCTAAGTCTACAGGCAACTCAAGTTCATAGACTACCTTTCCGAAATGACTCAAAATCCTATAAGGACCAACATATCGGGGACAAAGCTTCCCCTTCTTACCAAATATCTTCACTCCCTTCATGGGAGAGATTTTTAAATATACAAAGTCGCTAATCTCGAACTCGAGATCTTTTCTCCTCACATTTGTATAAAATTTCTGTGCTCTAGGTTGTCTTAGGTCTCTCCCTGATTAACTGAACTTTCTCCAAAGCATAAAACACCAAGTCAGGACCTATCAAAGCGGTTTCACCTACCTCAAACCAACCAATCAGAGACCTACATCTTCTTCCATAAGGAGCCTTAAACGAAGCCATCTGAATACTGGAATGATAGCTGTTATTATAAGTGAACTCAATCAAAGGTAAGTAGTCATCCCAACTACCCTTAAAGTAAATGAAACACGCTCTTAACATATCTTCTAGAGTTAGAATGGTCCTTTCTTCTTGACCATCTGTCTGGGGGTGATAGGATGTACTGAGATTATCACGACCCAAACTAATGGACCGTGTGGGCACCTACTCTATTCTAAGTAGCTAGGAGAACCCTTATTACCCAACTAAAAATATACTGAAGACATATGTTTGTAAGGAAATATAAAATAAATTAAATACTAAGAAAATAAAATTTTTCAAAAACTTCTTACAAATGTTCTTCACTATCTCAAAGACTTGTCTAGACATGTACAAGAGCTACCTATTACAACATAGAGTGACAATGAAATAAATAATACAAGGACTCTAACATCTGCCAGGAAGAAAGTGCAGAAGTTAGTGCTGAATATCGTCATCCATCTAGTAACTGCAGACTAACCTGCATTCAGTCTATACCCTAATAAGGAATGTAGAAGAGTAGGGCCAGGAAGAAAGTGCAGAAGTTACCGATATAAGTTACATCATCCAATTACTCTTCCAATTCCATCAGTATTATATTCACTACTAACCTACTCTAGCCTCACACAATCAACCACAATCCAACGCTAATACATCACTATTTCTCTTTATTCACCTTATTTTTTTCATTACTCATATTCACAGGAACAAACTCGTAACATAGACAACCCACACTAAACTCTCGGGCTAACAATCAAATGCTCTCATATAATATTAAAGAATGATAACTAGCTATTTTGGTAACCTATGATTAAAACACGTACAAATGAAGCAAGTCAACCAACATATAAATAAGTACAAAGTTTCACTTCTTTAAATACATATCACATAATCAAATACCCAATGAATCAATAATACAGTGATAACAGATCAAACAGTGGTCACAAATAAGCCACATAACCATCAAGAGTATCCACCAAACTGTAAACATCCAAAGACTCAACACAAATATGTACACACATGCTATGAGACTTATTTTTGTCCAAATAGTCATGACCTGCAGGGAACAATCTATGTTTATGTACCATACCGGCGTGGTACCCAATCCATCATACACATATTTGAATCGGCGTGGTACCCGATCGATCATATACTTATCCGTACCAGCATGGTACCCGATCGAACATACATATATACATACCGGCGTGGTACCCGATCCAACATATACATATCTGTACCAGTGTGGTACCCGATCCATTATATACATATCCATACCAGCGTGGTATCCATCCAACATACATATATTCATACCGACGTGGTATCCGATCCAACATACATAAATCCGTACCGGCGTGGTACCCGATCCAACATACACATATCCGCACCGCCATGGTACCTGATCCAATATATACATACCTGTACCAACGTGGTACCCGATCCATCATATACATATCCGTACCAGCGTGGTACCCGATCCAACATATACATATCCGTATCGGCGTGGTACCCGATCCAACATAAACAAGTAATATTAATATCAAATTTACACTTTCTCACAGCATACAACACGATGTACCAAGTTTACAAGTACACTTAAAGTCATGAGATAATTCCATCAAGTAAATTTCAATAATCATTTTTACACGCATAACAATTCAAACATTAACAATTTCAAGCATGTACGATTACCAATCAACAAGCCATTCATAGCATTACTTTAAGGAGTTATCATTGTCAAACAAACAACTAATAGACACAATTCAATAAACCATCATTATCACTAATTTAGCCTCTCATGGACATCCAATAAATATAGTGTTTTTATCAATACCAAAACAAGAATATCATAAGATAAATCACAATTTAACACGTAAGCGTGCAAGTCACTATTGGAGTATTACTTACTCATTAATTACTAAAATGTCACTACCTCTTTCCATATAATACAATCATCACATTAATTCAAGTCATCTATCCTTTAGATATTACTATACTCATCAGTACTTAATCCTAGCATGGTTCTCCTCACCTTATTATTATCCAATACATACAACTTAATATCATTATAACTCAACTAGGTTCATCACCAAAGCAAATAAGAACTATTATGTCCACAACCTTCATTTACAACAATCTCATTGCAGCACATAACATATAATATCACAAATATCACATAATTAATCAATAATATAGTTTTTAGGATTAAAGTTAAGTTCTCATGTCTTTATCCACCTAAACTCCTCGCAAGCCTAGACATGCCTTCTCCCATCAATTCTAAATTATGAAAATATAAAATAACACAACTTTCTAGTCATTAAATCTAGCCTACAAGGACGCCAAGCTTTTGAAAGAAACAAGCTGCAACAAACATGATCATTCCTTTTCTTCATGACTTGGAATAATCAACCATCTAAAAATCAAGCAATAATAAGAGTAATAAGTAATTACTCTTCGATCAAATATCTTGGGGATTCAAACCCACTAATTCTACCCTTAATTCAAGGTCTATATCATCCCTCAAATTCAATTAATCATTAATTATCTCTCTTTCAAGCTTAACCCATCTCCATTAATGGAGCTTTTATACTAAATACTTCATCTTTATGGAATTCAAAATTTCTAACCATCAAAATTCATAATCTTGTTATGAAATTCATGTTAGGAATCTTTAATTTATAGTTTAAAATCAGCTCCAGGTCATATTAAAAAATATCCATGAGTATTCCCTGAAAGAATTCCACCATTAAGGTCTTTCTAAGGATTCTAAGATATTAAAGGATTAAAAGACGAAGAAAATAATGAAAAAACTTACCTCCACAAAGAAATTTCACCTTAAGTTTTGGGAAATCATCTCTCTAGGATTGGAAAATGAAATTTGGGATTTTTAGACCTAAAATATGGCTGAAGCTGATTTAAATTCAACCAGAATTTTGCTACAGCGAAATCCCATTTCAGCTCGGACAATGCTCAGTAAAACAGTCATAACATTTTACTCCAAATTCGAATTTAGGAACAGTTTGTTGCGTTGGAAAGAGGACTTAGATATGTTTAATTTGATAGGTAATGGTACCCCTATATCCTTATATTCTATTAGATATGATCGTTTGAAGTTAACCCTAATAAAAACTCATATCAAAACTGTATCGGAAAGAAAGTTTTATACTTAACTTAGTGTTAGGGATACTGTACGACCTTAATTCATAACTAAAGAACTTTCAAAACTAAAGTATTTATATTAGCACTCACGAATAATTAAAATTCATTAAGCTTGAGTCTATCTAAACACATCCGAAGGCTAAAATCTTCATCAAAAAATTTGAGGTGTCATAATAAATAAAGTATTGGCTATTTTGGACCCAAGTTAATATTGAGGAATGAAAATTAAGAATTTTCATGAATTTATTACGAATAATTTAGTAATGACGAAGTGGGTCATTACAATCAGATATCAATTTACCATCCGTTCATCCCCGAACGAGCATTTAGTGGAGAAAAGTATGAGGTTGGAATTAGAGAGACATTACTAATAGAGTTGCTTAGACTACACCTTGTTCACTCTCTTGGTATCCTTATCGATTAACCCACATTCTATACTCAATGATTCTAATAAAGCTTTTCAAAATACGAAGATGCGGAGCAAAATTTTTACACACAAATCACTTGTTCTTCTTTTAACGACCTAAGTATGAAACTTGAGTTTCACAAAAGTAAGATAAAGATGGTTAAAAGATTCACCTTGATGAAGAAAAACATCCAAAAGCACCTCTTTTTTACTACTGAAGCTCCAGAGTCCCGAATTCAATTCTGAAGAGTGCTAGAGGTGCTACATAAATCTACTATTCGAACTTCAACACTAAACAAGTCACATCTAATCCATCTAATACACAAGCTCTCCCTGAGACACCTGACTCTGTTTCTAGCCAAGACTACCCCATGGAGAATCTACATCTTGACCATATGCATGTCACCACACCATTTACAAGTCACATATTGTAGATACTCGCACGCGCTCAATCAAGCCTACTAAATTTATTTTATAAAGCTAGCTTCAACATTTCTCAAACACTATTTTTTTCACCTCAAGATCACCCATGGTTCAAGCTTAGTATTTACTACTATATATAGATGACAACACAACCTCTCACTCATTACACAGGCTTACAACAATTGGCAATAAAGATCCCAAAGAATTATAGCTTACAACACATTCTCCTTTACAATATTGTTAATATCCATTTAATCATCATATCTTAATCACTCAACAAGCATATCCACCAAGAATCACCTAAGAAAGGATCAATCATGCCATTTAACAGTTCACTTATTCTCCAATTCATGATTATTCATAATCATTTTATGAATGTAACTAAGTCATTTGATTTTTCATTGTCACCATCATGGGAATTACTATCTTCTAAAAATGTCATATATCAGTCAACTTTGTGGGACATGCAAATATATAATTCAACCACAAGGTCAAGTCAATAATAATTGGTCTTCTCAAGATTTTTCCTAATGCCCATATCCACAGCTATAACTTATGTCCTGACAATCATTAACTAAGTATTTTAAACGACCAACACTTCATGGTCAAGCCAAACCACTCTTATATTGCTAACACCATTTAAGATATACAGAGTCATTCTTATTTCTACCTAATAATATTTTTATTATGGACTTTATTTAACTCTTAATCACCTTAAGAGTGGTCCCCACACCACTAGCACATAAGCAAGGTAAAACAAAATAAATTGATACAGGTCATTAACAGTCTCATCACCAATATCACATCCCAAACAAGTTATCGATCAAATTCTATAGGTATCGACAACTTCTACTAGTTTTTTCAATTTTATTTAAAACTCATTATTTTGCCAAGCATTAAGAATCTATTCACATAAGGAACTCAAAGATAATGTCACTTAGTCAGTCCTCACAAGGAACCCATTATAATTTCAATAATAGAACTGCACAAAAATTCTAAATACAGTCTCAATGATCGGAGCACACAAGGATCCCTACATAATATCAAATAGTAGAACTACACAAGGATCCATCCACAACATCATTAACAAGAACATGTCATTATGGAAAACACATATCACCTCAATCTTTTATTTATGTCACTTTTTCACCATCTTTTCTTGATATCATATTCTCATATCATCCTCTCAATTATCATACCATAAATTTCATCAGTATAATAGTACCAAAAATAAGTAAGCACCATAGAATTTCTAATTTCACAATAACAAAAAATCAAATAATCCCATCACAATTATCGACAAAAACAACTTAACTAATTTTCATCACTTAAATTCAAACAAAAATAATTCACCACAATGACGAAAATCTAGCAACACAAGTTTAGCCAAATATCAAACACAAGTAATCAATAAGTTCACAACTTTCACCAGTCTTTACCTATTAACAATAAATTTTAGACCTTATTAACAGATACCAATTTAAATCTCCTAGTTTTTATTCAAAATTACTAAGATACCAATTGGAATCAATAACATTCCAATTGAGCTCTATTAAGATACCAATTAGAATTATCTAGATACCAATAGGATTCAATCTAATAGTCTGAGATTAGGATGACACGATGGAGAGAAATAAAGGAAAATAACTTCTACATGCCTCATAGACTTTTGAGGATTTGGTGTGGGGCCCTACGCACCAATCGACAAAACTCTACTTGACATAGCTCTTGTACTTGTGGGATAGGTGAACCTAACGCTCTAATACCAACTGTCACAACCCAAACTAACGGACCGTGCGGGCACCTACACTATTCTAAGTAGCAAGGAGAACCCTTATTACCCAACGAAAAATATGTGGAAGACTTATGTTTTTAAGGAAATATAAAGTAAATTAAATATTAATAAATAAACTTTTTCAAAAACTTCTTACACATGTTCTTCACTATCCCAAGACTTGGCTAGACATGTATAAGAGATACCTATTACAACATAGACTAACAATGAAATAACTAATACAAGGACTATAACATTCGCCAAGAAGAAAGTGCAGAAGTTAGTACTGAATATCGTCATTCATCTAGTAACTGTAAACTAACATGCATTCAGTCTACACCCCAATAAGAAATGTATAAGAGTAGGACCAGTACAACCACACGTACTGGTAGGCACTATCGGACGATCGTGTTAGCTCATATAATGTAATACCTCAAACTTTCCTTAAGCCTAATTTCGTCTCTATAAGATTAAGGAATGACTTCTAAAGTGAGTAATTTTTAAATAATATTAAATTTTCCTAATTTTGACTTTTAATCGTGAGTAAAATTAAATTAGCTTTCCAATTATATAAGATTTGTCCAAATCCGATAACCGGGCAAGAAGTTATGGCTAATTGAAGTTCTAGTCGTAAAACACCGTCATTCAGACTCTTAGCGCATCGCGGAAAGGAGTAATATCCCAATTGTAGGTTTCCAATAGCCTAGCACGATATTGGTGCATCACGCCAGGTACCAAAATGGCATTCCAAAGGTTCACCGCAATGGTTCCGCATTGCGGAGTCTGCCCAGTTCCCAGTGGTCGATTTCTAGTGAGCCACCGCAATAGTGGAGCATCACAGTCACCACTTAGTTCGCAAATATTTCATTTTTCCAGTTTATTAAGAGTTAAAGGGGGTATTTTGGTCAATTACCCTACCCCCAATCCATCCAAAAAATATAAAATCAATTACATAACAAAGCACTTTATGCCCTAATCCTCATTCTCTTCAAAATGAAAACCCTAGTTCGTCATACTTCTCCTCCAAGAAATTCAAGATTTCTCCATTCATTCTCCAAATGGAGCCAAGATTCCAAGTTCTTAGTACAATAATTCCAAGAACCCTCATTCAAGAGTATAAGTAGAATCTCAAAAGCAAGTCTATTCATTTAGTTCACAATCTAAGGTATGTGAGGTTTGAACAAGAACAATCCTTGCGTTCTTGTGCCCAAAAACTTCTTTTAAGATATAAATTTTTGAATTTTACTATGACTTCCATGAACATCAAGTTAGGGTTTATACCCATTACCATTATTTGCAAGATTATGTGATTTCCCATGATTTAAAAGTTGAATTACATGATGTTGTTTATATTTCCATGCCTATTTCTGAATTTTCCAGATTTTAAGATGATTATGAATGTTTTGTTATCAGGCATGAATTTTGAAATGTTGAAATCATGAGATTCATAATATAAGTTATTTTTCCAATATCTTGATTGAGATGATTGTAAGCTTTTTAAGATGATGGTTGATCATGAAGTTTAAATATGATTTTGATGCATTAAAGCTTTACATTTTGAGTCCTAAATACAAGTGATGAGTTTATAAGGAGATTATGATCTCAAGTTTTGTTGACAAGTTTTGATATGTACTTTCAAAATCTAAGACAGGAATCCATACTACTTATCATTTAAAGCTAAGAGAAGTATAATTTGGTCTTCATTATAGACCCTTGAGTTATTTAGAGATGGATTTCCTAAAGGTTCTAAGCTGAGTATAGAAGTAGTATTTAGCACTGAGTTGGTAGTATTTAGCACTGAGTTGGGTATGATTCCAAGGTCTCATACTCTAGAACTACGTGGCACCGTAGGATTGAGATAGTGATCACTAAGTTGAGGTTATACTCCTTGGTAAAAGTATGATGCCTTTCCCTAATGTAGGGTTTCTTCCTTAGGAGGAATATAATTCAACCAAGGCTATAATAATATTATTACTTTACCAATATAAGTTACATCATCCAATTACTCCTTCAACTCCATCAGTATTATATTCACTACTAACATACTCTAGACTTACACAATCAACCACAATTCAACGCTAATATATCACTATTCCTCTTTATTCACCTTATTTTTTATTACTCATATTCACATGAACAAACTCGTAATCATAGACAACCCACACAAAACTCTTGGGCTAACAATCAAATGCTCTTATATAATATTAAAGAATGATAACTAGCTATTCTGGCAAGCTATGATTAAAACACGTATAAATGAAGCAAGTCAACCAACATATAAGTAAGTACAAAGTTTCGCTTCTTCGAATACATATCACATAATTAAATACCCAATGAATTAACAATACAGTAATAACAGATCAAACAGTGGTCACAAACAAGCCACATAACCATCAAGAGTATCCATCATACTGTAAAAATCCACAGACTCAACATAAATATGTACACACATGCTATGGGACTTATTTTTGTCCAAATAGTCATGACCTTTAGGGAACAATATATGTTCATATACCGTACTGGCGTGGTACCCGATCGATCATATACATATCCGTACTGGTGTGGTACCCGATCCAACATACATATATTCGTACTGGCGTGGCACCTGATCCTACATACACATATCTACATCGGCGTGGTAACGGATCCATCATATATATATCTGTACAGGCGTGGTACCCGATCCAACATATAAATATTCTTACCAATATGGTACCTGATCCAATATATACATAACCGTACCGACGTGGTACCCGATCCAATATACACATATCCGTACTGGCGTGGTACCCGATCCAATATATACATACCTATACCAGCATGGAACCCAATCCATCATATACACATCCCTACCAGCGTGGTACCTGATCCAACATATACATATTCGTACCGACATGGTACCCGATCCAACATAAACAAATAAATAAATATCAAATTTACACTTTCTCACAGCCATTCTATATTGTATGATAAAAATGGGCTGAGTATTAGGAAAGAGGTCTATTCTAAAGTCAATTTCCCTTTTGGGAGAAACTCCAATGAGATCTTCGAAAAACACATCTGGAAATTCACTTGCGACTAAAACTGACTCAAGACTAGGTGTTTTGGAACTAGAGTCATTAACTTGCACGAGATGATAAATACACCCCTTAGATATCATTTTTCTCACTCTAAGGTATGAAATAAGTGACCCTTAAGTGCTCTAGTACTACCCCTTCATTCAAGGACTGGTTCATTCGGGAACTAAAAATAGATAACTCAGTTTCTATAATAAACTGAAGCATAGCATGAATAGAGCCAATCCATGCCAAGAGTGACGTCAAAATCTGTTATCTCTAGCTCTATTAGATCTACTAAACGTAACTTTATGAGACACCATAACCGGAAAGTTCCTGTATACCTGTCGAGCTATGATAGACTTACCCACTGGGGTAGAGACTGATAAAGGCTCTATTAGGATTTTGGGTCTGACTCTAAAGTCAATGATTATGTAAGGAGTTACAAAATATAGAGAAGCTCCAAGATCTAAAAAAACATAAACATGTAACTGAAAGACATAAAATATACCAGTAACTACATCAGGAGAACTCTTTTGATCCTTTCGGGACTAAAGTGCATAGAACCTATTTGGGCGTTGCACACTGGTATCACTGGAAGTGGTACCCTGCTGAGATGGGTGGTTTAACTAAATTAGGGGATAATTATGTTGACTCTACGAACCCACCTGAGGACATTCTCTGATCCTATGACTTGGCTTACCATACCCAAAACACACGTTACTGCCAGCCATGCAGATACCCTGATGGTTTCTGCCATATTTTTGGCAAAGAGGATTTGTTCGTGCACTGTTCATACTACCCTGAGATTTAGAGCCTGGCACGTTATCCTTATTATCATTCCTGAATTTAGGCATCGGTGCACTAGCTGAAGATGGAGCTGGGATAAAAGATTTTAGGTAGAACTGAGGACGTTTACCACCTTCTAACTTTGGCTGAGCAAAGCTGAAGCTACCTATTTTAGCCCTTTTGTTATCCCTCTATTTCTCCTTAGTCTTCTATTCCTCAATCTATTGAGCATGGACCAACAACCTAGACAAGTCCATCTTCTTAATCAAAATTGTAGTCCTACACTCCTTGACCATACTATCAGATACCCCAGACACGAACTTGCTCATCTTAGATCTGCTATCAACTATCACATGAGAAGTATACCTGGCCAACTAAGTATATTTGAGGGAATACTTTTTCACACTCAGGTTGCCCTACTTCAGGTTGATGAACTCTAACACCTTAGCCTCTCTTAACTCTAATAGAAAAAACCTATCTAAGAAGGCAGTAGCAAACTCTTCCTATTTTATAGGCCCTGCATCTATGCCTGTATCTACCTTTCACTGCTTAAACCTTGTATGGTCTAGGACTTTATGGGGTCTTACAGTTCAGTTCCAGTACTTAGGCTACACTCTCAATGTTCAACGAAATTTAGATTTTTGTTATACTCTATTCCTCAGGCCTCAGTTAAGTGTCAAGTTTCTTATAGTGTTCATTCATGCTTTAGGTCCTTATGTTTTAACCTTTCAGTGACCTCTGCTAATGAAATGATGTAGTGATGAGCAATTGCTTAGATGAGAAAAAGTAAATATTTCATGTTAAGGAAAGATTGTTGCATACTTGTTTTATACGAGGATGTATTTATGAAGATAGGCTTGAATATCATGTTGGTGTGTAAGTGGATAAAGGCATTACACATTAGTAATTGGCTAGTAAGAGTTGTATTTAGCTGTTAAAGGGGTAATTAGAATTATTTAGGAGATGGGAAGTTATAAAAATGTAGAGTTTATTGAATTCATGACTCAGACTAGTATTATAGTGTTATGTGTGCATTTTGTAGGTTTGAGTAGGCTTGAACATAGTAATAAAATGTAGACCAGCTCAGACTTTAGTAAGTAGAGTTATCAGCGTCCATGTGAATATTTTTAGTACCATCGAGTGAAGTGTGGTGTTGAGGTAGGAAGTATAGTTGAGAGAGTATTTAATAAGTGTGGATAAGATTAAAAGTTAGTAGTTGCAGTGTATAAGGCACAGTAACTCTATCCTAGCTGATGTTTCATAGGCCTGTGTTCCATATTACAAAATTTTATCCTGTTGTGATTTCTTATTTAGATGTCTTATTCAGACTATACCTAAGATTCTTTGCTCCCTAAAGTCATTATAACTTCATAGAAAGAGTGTCAAAGAAATACTCTTGTTAAGTATAAACTTTCAGTACGATTTAGTTTATACAGTCAGTAATTCAGCTTAGCAGTTAGACAAATAAAATCCTATGGTTTTTCATCTTCCCATCTAGTCATACTATCTGAAGTTTCATGAATATGGCTATTCCATGAAGAAAAATATTCACACCCCTATAAATTTCAAATTTAGCTCAGTTTAGTTCATGCATCAGTTTTAGATTCTAGATATTCAGTCATGATTTAGTTCGTAAGAGTCTTGTGTATCATATCAGTCTTTCCTTAGTATTTCAGACGATCAGTATTATTTGGGGGATGAACTATCCCAAGGAGGAGATGTTGTAACACCCTCGAGTTTTTATATACTAAATCTCTCAACTTTTTATCATGAAACTAGATCCAGATTGAGGCGGTGGTTACTCATAAGTTGAATCTCTCATTTCCATCTTAGTCATATACTCACCTTCATGTGATTGTATGCATTCATGAATTAGATAAGTCAGTAACCATGTTTCAGAATCAGTTTAAGATAACAAGTTTCCCCAGATTTCCTCTTTTCTATTCTAAGTTCTAGATTTATATAGTCAGTTTCATGATATTTCGTGCATTCAAAGATCAGTTTAGTAATGCAGTCATGTTATGAGTCATGCAAAGTTTAATACATAATCTCAAAACCTCAACATTCTCAGTCTAGCAAATCTCATTCGAGGATGAATGTTTCCAAGGGGGAGATAATGTAACACCCCATATTTTTTGGCTAGAATTAAAACGTCATTCTTATGTGTGTAGAATCTAATTCCATGAATTTCTTTTGAATAGACACATCATGATCTTTATCCTAGTGAGTGAAGTGATTTCTAGGTGAAAAATCTTCCTAAGAATCACTTAGAACAAAGTTGAGCCAAGATCCTTTGATTCATCAAAAGTTTGATATTCGATTCTACAAGGGTCTACTTTGAATGTATATAACTTTTTATAGACATAGAATTTCGTAGCTCAATAACTACCAAATTGTAGATAATTGAGTCGGTTTTTCAATGATACCAATTTTGCCTTAATTCGATACCCGAGCAAAAAGTTATAGCCATTTTTGTGAGAGAGGCAGTAGCTGCGTGCGATTAGCATACAACACATGCTCCATTTCACCCCTGAGAGAGCATCCAATGTAGCATACGGCACACGCTCCATTTTGGTGCTCCAGAACATACGACACACGCTCCATTTCACCCTTGAGGTGTCCAGCTTTCAATCACGTTTTTCTGAGGGTATTTAGGTCAATTCCACTCACTTTAATTCATCCAAAACATGGGATTTAGGTCTCAAAAACAGCATTTTATCCCCATAATTCATATTTCTCCTAAATTGAATTTCATCTCGTCTCAAGGACAAATCCTAGCCCCTTCAAGCTCCAAGTTCAATTCTCAAGAAATCCATCTATAACTCCCAAGAACTTTCACAAATTCTTCAAGAAAGATATGTTAGATGATTATTCATGGGTCCTTTTAACCCATGGATCCCAAGCACCGCTTTAAAGCTTTAAAGCTATGGTTTTTACATGTTTATGAGTTATCTTCATGAAACAATTATGGTATTTGATTTGAAAATTATAATTCCTATGTGTTTTGTTGGAAATTACCCTTAAAACACCATTTTTAAGTTTTAAAGCTATGGTTTTTACATGTTTATGAGTTATCTTCATAAAACTATTATGGACTTTGATTTGAAAATTATGATTTCCATGTGTTTTGTTGGAAATTACCCTTAATATGTTCGAATAATGATACTCACATGCTAAAATCCTTGACTCATGCTTTAGTATTGGATTTTTTTTATGTTTATATGGTTTAAATATTCCATGCTTTAACTCATGACCCCCATGTGTCTGATGAAATGCCTCAAAGAATGCATTTTGAATAATGACTACTTATCATGCGTTCAAAGTTTTACTATTATTGTTATTGCTATCGAGTCCTGGAGATTTGAATACCCGAAATTTAGTTGTTTATCTAGTTTTCAGTACTTTTAGAATGGTTTAAGATAAATCATCAACACTAACAGTTCAGTCAGTTTTCATAAGCAATCAACTTACATTAGTTTAGAAATCAGTGTCTTTTAGTTAGGAGTAAAAACTTAGCATCGAGTGAACGTAGTAATGGTGTCTCCCTTGTCAATAGGCATGAGGTACTTGTATCTCCCGTTAGTTAGGAATAAGGCACTTGTCTCCCTCGTCAGTAGGCATGAGACATTAGTAGTAGTCCCTAGGTTCCAGAACTACGTAGCCAGCATAGGATTTGAGGGGTCCCGCGTCAGATATACATGACACCCTCATCTTTCAAGACATTAGATTAATGGATCCACATAGCCATTGTTAGTACCCGTGGTATGGTACTAACATCCTTCTAGCCGGGTTTACAGGTAGGACCATGATAGTACATTAGGGTATGTCGGTTATAGCTAGCTCCCACGGTCTCAGTCTAGAAAAAAATTTCAGGTTTGCTTGACCGTATCATACAGTATCAGTTATTCAGTTACCAGTATTTCAGTATTTTTAGTTCGCAGACTATTTTAGAATCATGTTTTATACTTGGTCATACATTCTCAGTCTCTGCAGTTTATATGCATTCTTACTCAGTACCTCATTCTATACATTCAATTTGTTATTACTCATGCATGTGAACCCATGCATATTATCCTAACCTCATTTAGCATACCAGTATATTCAAAGTACTGATCGCATACTTATTTCTTGTGTTATGATGTCTTATATCATAGGTTCGGATGCTTGGATTCCCGATCATACTTAGACTTTCCAGTGCATCAGCATCAATAGCCGTGGTGAGTCATCATCCTCAGAGGATGAGTTATCTTATATTTGGTTATATCAGTAGTTCAGCTATTTAGTCATCGGAGTTAGTTGGAGGCTTTTCCCATCAACTCTATATTCAGATAATTTAGAGGCTTTTAGACTAGTACAAACAGTTAGTCAATTTTCAGTTGTTATTATCAACCATTTTATCAGTATTGTCAGTATTGTTTTATAGACATTATCAGAACTATGATTTAAAACCTTATGGTATTTTTCAGTTAAATTCTGCATATGATCTTTTGTTATCAGTTTTACCCGGTGCTCACAGCAGGTACCAGTATCATGGGTTAGCTTGTATTCAGTTGTGATCGTACGCACCGTGTGGCATCCAGGGTGTACTCTCGGGGCGTTACACTTTTGTATGTCTATTGTTAATTTTTAAGTAAATACAACTAGATATTTTTTGGTCTTTTGTGTTATTTTTGTTGCAGCTTTTTAAGTTATCCCTGTCACCACAGAAATTGAACCAGCTTAATTTTCTCAACTCTCTGACATTTGGTTCAATAGATCATGGTACAAATATAGCACAGACTGTATCTGTCCAACAAGAATCTTAAAGGACTTCTTCGACTAAAATTCTACATGAATTTGATGATTTTAGTACTCCTCCAAATGCAGACCTGCTTAAAAAGATGATGCTTGATGTTGCTCCATCTTCACATCTTCCTGCAAAGAAACAAAAAATTAATGATGAGTAAAAAACGTCAGTTCATGTGTAACAGAGACACAAAAATAGTCAGCTTCATTATCCACAGAGAAATATTTGGCAGATTCATCAAAAGCTCATCCAGAGCCTCATGTTTCCTTGAAAAAAGACACAGTTGTTCATAATATTGAGAAGAGGGATGCAGATAATGCACCTATTGCTGTTAAGAAAAAGGAATCACTTTCCATGTCAGATTTAAACAACATAAAATCTTATGTTAAGACGTATATAAGTATAACATTTTTTTGGTATGTTATGTTAATGATAATACATATTTCAATATGATACATAAGGTATATCCACAAGGTATATCTGTATGCTAGCATTGAAAAACTAAATGAACATTAACCATGTGTTATTTGACATTATAAGTTAATTATAAGTTATTTCATTTGACTAATTGTTATTCACAATGTAGGTTGACATGAAATTCAATGATCTTCAAAAGTTGATGGTGGACCATTATACAGGCATCTTGAAAGTTGTGAAAGAAGGTTTTGCTTCATATGATAAGGTATTCAAAAATTTTCATTAATATCACTATATTACCATATTATTCTAATTTGTTATCTTGCAGTTTACTCATTCTCCAGTGCGTGAAAGTGAAAAACATATTCTGGATAGAGAAGGGGATCCTCTGAGTATCTATATTACCATTTTATTCTATTTTTCTCACATATCATTTCTGCCATATATATTGACCACAAACATAGTAGTTGATATAAATTTATGATTTTACTGTTTTCCCATCATTGTTTTTATAAATTCATATATTTCAACTGTTTTAAACATTGTATTATTTATGGCATATATGAATCATATGTTCTTATATATTTTAATCTTCAATACAGCACATCAATGTGGTATTCTACTATCTTCGCAAGAAAGAAAAATTGGACACCATCAGTGAATATAGTTATACCATCGTGAATTGCATATTTTAAAACCACAACATGACACATACACTCATTACCACCAAACTCAATCTGAGATTGATATAAGCTTGAAGGAAAAAAATCTTCGTTCAATAAAATTTATTTCGGTAGAGAGATCAATTTGTGAAATTATTCAAGGTGTATGCATCTAGCAGGTCTTCCATGGCATTTGGTTGATGATGTGTATGTGCTAATAAATTGTCAGGATTCTTTTCACTGGGTGTTGGCAGTTATATCGCTCAAGAAAAGATGTATTCGTGTGTATGATTTGTTGAAAGGTCATAGAACTCATGCAGTTTAGATAAAAGAGCTTGAAGAAATGTTATCAACTTATTTGTCAATATCTGATTTACTTGAAAAAAAAGAGCGCATGGACTGGTCACTACTAGAAGCATATAAGAAAAAGATGGACCAACGTATATTTGATATTCATCTTGTTGATGGTATTTTGCAACAATCAAGCGGCACTTTGTATGTATCATTTATTCTTTGAAATATATTTTTTTACATAAGAGCTCACAACAACCCATAAACTACCTCCTATTATATTTTTCAGGGATTGTGGTTTGTTTGTTGTGGCATATGCTGAATATTTAAGTGATGGACATCAAATACCTTCTTCAGAGTTTGATCCAGGAATACATTGTACCAGATACACATCATTGTTATGAGACTATGGTGTGAACAAGACGTCTAATGAATATTTTAGTGACAATCAGGATCTGCCTAGGCCTAAACGCACCTTCATTTAATCTGAGGATAGAGAGATGATTGATGTCGAGCCGTAGTTGTCTAGTGTTTGTTGTTTGAAAAAAAGATTGTGGTTTCTTATATTTTATGATTTTTGGATAGCTCAATACTACTAGTTTTATGTATTAAGTATTCAGTATTTTTGTGTTTAATGTCATGACATTTTAGCTTATGAAATGAAGCGTTCCTATGTTGTTCGACCATATTATTTTATCTTTTATGTTATGACTGTGTTTGTCATTATTTTTTATGGGTTTGATCCATATGAACTACAAAGAAATATTAATGGAATCTTAGTGAAATACATATATAGCTGATTAGTTTTTTATCAATTAAGTTAAGGAGTTTAACCGAAATATCATTTAAGTTGAAATGCCTTCACAATGAATCAAGCATTAATAATATGAATAACATGACTTTAATGAACGCGTAATATGAATCATATGACATTCATAAATATTTTAATATGTATCACTAGCAAATAACATGTAAATGTATCACCAACATTTCAGTTGTGTTACAATGCCTTAACAATGAATCATGCAATACTAATATGAGTCATATGACTTTAATAAATGCTTACTATGAATCATATAACATTCATAAATGTTTTAATATATTTCACTTGCAAATAATATGTTGAAAATGAATCACCAAAATTCCAGTTGTGTTAAAATGTATTAACACTGAATTGGGCATTACTAATATGAATCACATAACTATCATGAATGCTTGATATGAATCATATAACATTCATAAAAATTTTAGTATGTATCACTTTGTAACAATTTTATGGAAATGTATAACTAACATTCCAGATCTATTAAAATCTTTTAACAATATAACATACATTAATAATATGAATCACATAACTATCATGTGCTCGAACATATCTGCATCTGAGAATAGTTCTAATGAATAATAAACAATGATATTAAAAAATATTTCTTCTTCCATTGTAAACAAAATATCTCATGAAACAAATTTTTGAGAATTTAACTCAAATTACTAAATTCAAAACATTGAACTAACTAAACAATTCTGATTCCACTACAAAGAAAAATGTCACATCTCTATTGAAAAGTAGTTGCAAGTGCGTCTGTTATGGCCTTCATGACCATACTTTTCATAACGATTTGAGGTTGATGAAAACTTTTTGCTACTTTTATTTTGTCTTCCTTTCTTAAGTTTTTCTGGTGGTCTTTTATATTTTGAAGGCAAAATCACATCTTCCAACACCTCCTGTGATACATGCCAATCTCGTTTATTGGGCATTGGACATAGTGATATTTCATAAGTCTTGACCAGTGTCTCCTTCTTGTAGTAATCAGAATAGTATAGTTTCATTTCCTATAGATCTTTGCTTTTCAAAACAGTAATAGAGTGCGTGCATGGTGTCTCATCAAGCTGAAATCTACCATACTAGCATGTTCTATTATCCAACCGAACTATGTATTTTCTTTATTCTTCATACATCGTATATGTAGTTTGTTGATTCCCTAACCTGAAAAATATTTTTCAATATAGAGTTGTGTTAGTCAGCATAGTATAGGAATCATAAATATTACAGATTAATTATATATAAAGAATGAGTATTCAAGTGGTGACATATTTTTACAAATGTATCAAAATGATACATATGATTTTCAGATGTATCACTTTGATACATCTGGTATCAGAAAAAAGAAAATGCACTACAAAGCAACCTAGTTACAATATAATAACTAGTAAATAACTTACTATCATACATGATGACTTTGACTCGTTCAATTGAAGAATTTGTTGAAACTTACCTCCCAATAACTTACTATCATACATGATGGAGTGTTATGAATAGATATAGGAACTGCTTTTTCGGAGACTTATGCATCCTTATCTGTGAATTAGGGTAAACAGAATTCAACAAGCATATGTAGGTGGGCATTTTCTTATAACCATCTGTTGGTTGCCCTCTCAATATCTTTAAAGCACATTTTTTAGCACACCACGCCTTCATGTAATCTATGTCCAAATACAGTTCCCATTTTATATCTTCAATAATGTCACTTGGTGTGATTATTCTTTTATGGTTCAATAACTTTAGAGCCGTTATTCCAGCTACAAAAGTAATTGTTGCATGCTACTGATCAAAAACTCTGTCTATTAACGGACAGGTATGTTCATCATTGAAATAACGTACTACGAAAGTATCAGAACCAAGCTTACATGAGTTCTTGAATAACCAACTACATTCTAGAGATTTGCACATCAAGACATAACTGAAAGAAAAGCCAATAAAATGTATCACAAATATTAATATCCATTAATTTGTTATTAAATGTATTACATAAGGTATATACAAATCTCATTACTTTTACACTATGTCACGCTATTTAAATATTAATCTAAAATTTCCAAAGTAATCATATTTTTTCATGTATGCGACAGATTTCATGTAAATTGAACATTTTGATACCAATATAAAATACAACCAAATATTTCACAGAGGATTTACATGTAAAACATACTGTAGCTAAATTTATCACCCTTTTTACTGAAATAAATACTCCATCTACCATATTAATCACCATTATACATTTATAATGATAACATATGTATCATTCATATGAATCATCTTTACTCTATAAAATCTCAAATTTTGTTATGCTTTATCAAGAAAACACAATGCACAGTACGCAAATAAATATGTGAATCACATACTACAACACACAACATATAGATCCACCTTTATAAAAGTATCACAAAACTTAACTCGCAAAAACTAAAATCAACTATGCTGGGTAATTTAGGAAAATGCATCACTATAATTTCCTGATGTATCAATAATAAGTTAAATTAGAAATTGATGATGAACAACTAAAACCAAACCTCTGTTTGTCAGATCTCCCAACTCTGAAATTGAACCTGTGATTGATTGCATAGTTATGCATTACCGATACAAGAATTGCTTTATTTTTATAATTTTTCTTCACCTTGACAACACCGTTATAGTAATCAATTATTAGTTCTTCACCACCTATATTAACAACTGACAGAGATTCAACATTACCAACTACAGCTACAGCTAGTCCAGATGACTCAACAATATCATGGCACTCAATTGCCATATCATCCGCGTCGAAAGTATCACTATCAATTATAATATCAGTTGTTGTAATACACAGTATACACTTTCTAAATCCAGGTTCATGTTTAAAAATATGGAGAAAAAGTTTCACAGTCATATCATTATGAATCTCCAATGTTGATGAATTACATTGAACAACGTATTTGGCAAGAATTATTTTTAGAGATACATCAATTTTCAATTGAATTGATATAGCATCCATTAAATTCCAGTATGAAGATTTTTCATGAATGATAATACCGTTAACCCGATAGTTATCATACCTAGTCTCCGAAATCCAGACCCCGGAATGATGTAATAAGACAGTCATGAGCTGCATTGAAGTTAATTAGAAAATGGAGAAGGAAGAACAAGCATTTTTTTGTTATAATTCAAAATGATACATATAGTTTGCTTCAAATTTGAAATTTGGTCGAGGGAATTATGAATTTTTGGTATATAGGAAATCCAGCTTGTAACTGATTGAGCGTGATTTGCTCAGCATAATAAAATAAAATTTTTTACTTCCTAAAATAAATATCTAGTCAGTTTTAAATAATATCACTTTTTATATGTATCACATTATAACAAATGTATCACAATTTTGAAAAACTGGGATATGATGTAATTAACTAAATAGTTGGGATAAAATGTAATAACACATAAACATTCAGGGATCTATGTAAGTTTCCCAAAATGAAATATGGTTCCAAAGTTACCTAAATTTATCAAAAAATGTATAATTATAAATAATTCAAACGGTAATCTATACTCTTTCTAGGCCATAGTATATGATATTTTAGATTGGAGATAACTCTTTGGGATCATTTGGTGTGAGGTATAAAGGATAAATAGTCCCAAAATAAAATATTGGACTATTCCATCTCATGTTTGGTGGAAGTATTAGTTAGTACCGGTGTTATTTATCCCACCATTTACACCATAGTAATGGAATAATTTATCCCATATACATGGTGGGATAACAAATGCCGAAATAATTACTCCAGAATAACTTTTTTCCAGCCAAATGACCCGAAGAAATCAATTATCCTAAAAAGTAAGATGTATGTTCGCCAAGTTACCCTTACTTAAGTAATATCAATTTATATTGATTTCTTAATTATGTAGAATTTTTATTTGTCTAAATAAATATAAATTTATTTATCTTAATTTCCTTTTCAGTGTTTTAAGAAAGAATCTCTTTTGGCAACACTTTAATTTTAATTCTAATATGATATGTTTAAAATCACAAGATTAAAGAACGTGTTTGTATAATTAAAAATTTGCATTACCTTATTATTGGTTTCAAATTAAAATCAAATACACAAATTGAAATGGAGAGAGTACTCCATATGTTTCATTTTACTTGGTTGATATATAAGAAATAGATTTTTCATTCTACCGGTCCATTCATTTTAATAAATTGATAGAGTATTATAATACTTTTTTATCCATATTATTTTTATTATTAAATAACTATATAAGTGATTGTAATTAAATTTAGGATTTTAAAATCATTAATAAAATTAGTTTAGTAAAATACATTTTTAATCAAAAGAAATTTTACTCCCTTCATTCCCAATAAGTTCTCCTTTTGGTTTGGGCACATCCTTTAATAAACTTTTCACTTCTAGAAAATTAAAAATTATTTTACCAACTTATGCCTAATTAGATTTTATCTCTTTTTAAATTTACACTAATTACTATATTTAAACTCAAGGACATATTAAAAAATTATGATCAAAGTACTTTTGAAAATTTAAATATATATTTATTTAAAAATAAAATCACAATAAAATAGAAATACGTACAAAGAAATGCACGAAGTACAAGTTGTAATCGAATTTGAATGAAAATGGTGAAGGAGCAAGAAAAGATAACAAAAACTATGGAAAATATCAATACTATACACCAATTAGAGATGTCCACTTAAAATGAATTTAAAAAGAAAAATAAATGCAAATTGAAAATAGTCCCACAATTTATACTACATAATAAATTGAATATAATTATATTCAATTTGAGGACGACCAAATTTTCCCATCCTCACTTATATATAATACTAGGTGGTTCGAGCCGGTGCGATGCACATGCGAAAATATGATGGCAGATAAAACAGTTATGCTTCATAATATGTGGATAGTACATAAAATAGTTATGCTTCATAGTATGTGGAATAAAGATTACATTGTTATGTTGCTAGATTGTCAAAGTACTATATATAATCATTTGTTGGTACAAAAAGTATTGTTGGCTGGTTGTAGAAACAACATTTTCTTCAAGACAGCAATGGAGAACAAAGACTGGCTTCTATGATTATATAATGCTATGCCAGTTGAGTAGATATTAATTGTAGTAGTATACTTTGTTGCACCAAATATGAGTTGAGGAACCTGATAAAATCGTGAGCAGATGTATGAGATGTTTGCTTCTGCTTTAACCTGATAAAATATGGTAGTTCCATAAATACAAGAATCAATCATCACTTCAAAATCGAGTAATTGTTACCTAAAGTCAATGATAAAAGATGATAGTTCCATAAATACAAGAATCAATCACCACTTCAAAATCGAATAATTATTACCTGAAGTCAAGGAGTTTTCTGAAATGACATAGTGTATGCCATAAAATTGCAAAAGTTACTTTAACACATAATGCTAATAATATTGAACCAGGAAACCTACAATATCAGTTGGTCATTGGTGTAGTATTTACAACATAACCAAAAGATCTAAAATCTCAGCTTCCAAAGCTTGAATCATTTTTATCCTTTAAAGTAGTAAGTTCAAATGGAAGAGTTCATACCAAAAGCCAAAAAGGAGAAATTTGAAAAAAAAGAAATGACTTGCAACGACACTAATATTATTGTGCTTGTATCTGTCAACAAACAAATCAATAGTTTCCTTAAATATCTGAGTATCAAGAAGAAAAGTTGTTATATCCTGAAACATAATCCCTGCAATAATCACCACATACCAAAATACTCACTTCCATTAGCAAATATTTATAACTATTCTCCCATAATATTGATTTTGGCAAGGCAGGAGAAGAATAATAAAATTCCTTTCAGATTTTTTAAAATTTGGGTAGATCATAGTAGATTCAATACAATTATTAAGGAGGAATGAGTTATGAGCTAATAATAGTAATAGAGCTATGCAGAATATATGGATCAAACTGAAAGCATTCAAGACCAGACTACATAATTAAATACCATGGAATCTAAGAATATAGTATAGAGAATTGACTAAGAAAGAAATGACTTAGCTGCTATACAAACTCAAATTAGGACACACTGACAGAACCTGCAAGCTATGGAAAAAGAAAACTTTGCAAGACTTGAAGAAATGGTCATTGATATTGGAGAGTGCAATAAAGCAAAAGTATAGAGCTAGGTGGATAAAACTTGGTGACTTTAACACCAAGTATTTTTTGTTGTGTTTAAAGAGAGGTTATAAAACAAACAAGCTATTGAACTTACCTCTTTGGAAGGTCAGATATTGAGTAAGCAAGAGGATATCAAGGAAGTAATTTTCTCATTTTACAATGTTCTAATGGGAACAATGGAGTGTAGTCTGCCAGCAATCAATAAAAAGATCATCAAGAATGGCCTAAAGTTGTCTAAAGCACACAGAATTTAACTATGTACAGAGTGACTGAAGTAGAAATTATAGCAAGTCTCAAAGATATAGGGGATGATAAAGCTATAGGAGTGGATGGATATAATGAAGTATTCTTGAAGAAATCTTGGGATATAATCAAACATGAGGAAATGAAAGTAGTAATGGGCTTTCATCTCTACAGGTAAACTTCACAAACCTGTGAATTGTACAGTAACATTGATTCCTAAATATGCAAATCCTACCTCCATCAAAAAGTGTAGACCTATTGTATATTGTCTAGTTATGTATAAGATTATTTCTAAAATCTTAGCTATTAGAATGCATAAGGTGATGTCTAATATGGTTAGTGAAGCTCGGGCTGGTTTTATACTAAGAAGAAAGTTATAAGTAATGTAATATTTGCCTAGGAACTGGTCAAATGGTATAATATGGTCAGACAGAACTTGTAATAGAACACAACACTTGAAAATGAAATAAGATCAATGGATAGGGGAATCTACAAAATCTAACTAATCATATAATCATGGTTAGCAGGATCTTCTCCCAAGAGAATTAGTATGTCTCAGGCCAAAGAAACACCTATGTGAGTCAGTATTATTACTGACCAAATGTTAGTTAACAACAGTGAACTCTTCTCAAGAAGAGAAGGATCAAATTAATATATCTTTAGTATAAAAATGAGAAGAGCTAGAAATAAACTTCTTGATTTACACTTATCAGTACTTTTGGCTTCCAAAATCACAAATCTTTACTTGGTGAGTAAGAGGGTCCGCCTGTGAAAATAAATAATGAAATAAGGAAATAGGCCATAATTTTCTACCCGAATTTAGTAGCTTGAAAAATGCATTATCAAAATATTTTGAGTTTTCAAATCCCTGTGGTATATGCCAGTAACAGTATAGATGTAAGCCAGTCCTCTAAATATCTAAATATATCTAAATGTTTGTATAGATCGATACTTAGGAAACAACATTAGCAGTTTTTAAAAAACACAAATATCACCCAGGAAAGCACCTCACTCACTTGATATGTGTAAATCTTAACATGGATGAATGGTACTCTTTAGTTCATATTGTTATAATGCTTTAGCATTCTACACATAGTTTTTGAAATATATTCCATGACTAAATTGAGAAAAAGCTCATTTGTACTCGTAGTTGAATAAAAGCAGTGCTTTAAGTAGATGGAAATTTTAGATATCCTCATCAAGGATCAGAATTATTTCAATATGAAATGGCAATGAATTAAAGAAGGAAATGTGTTAGAATGTATATTAAAGAGATGGCTGACCTATTGGGTTGTTGGGTAGATTATAGATGCAATAAGCAAGTTGTTCTTTTCACCAAAATTCTTCATAGCAGTATAAAGAAGGAAGAACAATATTTCACAAAATCTGCAACATTCTTCGTTCCACAAAATCTAAAATTAACTACAAAAGAAAAGTTCATGAACCTGTAAATATATTTAACAATAATGAAAGAGTGCATAATATAGGTAGTGAGAAAATATTGTAGTAATTATATTGAAGATATTATAAATATTGAAAGAAAAAATATGAAAGCAGTTTCTTAGTAATATTTATTTTGTTTTCATTGGAGTTGATGGCTCTATTTTCTATTTCATCTTGAGTATGTTCCGACGTTCGTTTTGATGCTCGGCTTATTCAGTATAAGAAGTGGAATATTTTTTTTGCTTTTTTCTTTCTTCTTTGATGTGAGATGTGGATGGTGCGGAAAGAGAGGGTATGATGTCTCCTTTTTTAGTACAAGCTAAAATATAGACTTTCCCAAAGATTGTATATCAGTGCGTAAAGGTATTTTTTTCACTTGAATTCTGAACAGATTCTGAGTCAGTCTAATTTTATCATTTTGCATTGACTGGGGCTCATTCCTTGAAAAAATATATTTAGTTTTTATGTTCATTGAATAATTAAGTTGATGTGTATGTTGGATGGTTAAATTTTTTACCTCAGTTGAAGCAAGCTCATAAATCTGTTCTTCTATAAGAGACAATAATTTTTCTCCTTCTTTGCCGCTCATAAGTCTAATTAATAAGGAGGAGTTCCAGCAATCTTTTTGGAATACTGCTAACATATCTTGGAGCAAAGCAGTTGACAACTATTTCTAACACATATATTGGGAAAAAGTATATGTTAGTTTGTGTTAAAGTAGATATTTAATGACAGAAAGAATGAAAGAATGAAATGGGCATATTGTATTCTACTTTTTTAAGTTATTCTCTTGCAGCTAGAGAGGTTTGGTTGTTGGTATCTTAAAATGATGTTACATTGACCATTCAGGGTAATGGTAACTTTTTTTCATCTGAGTCATTTTTATCAATTGGATCCACTATGCTCTTTTTATCAATAATCCATTTGAATGTATGCAGTGGTGCTTCATATCTCATAGTTGGTTGTTCAACGCGTGCACCCGTTATCAAATATGTGTGAAACAATTAGAACTTCTCTTGATAAGGGGGGATATCATCAACGTAGACAACTTCTTTAACTTGATAGTCTTAAAGGTAGTTTTACTAATAGTAATATATGAGGCAGAAGTAAGGAATGTAAATAGTTGATTTGTTTTTAAAAATAAGAAGTCACCGATTCATCTTGAAAGATCATGTTAATATACTTTATCTTTTATTTTGTACCTTCTCCTGGTCTACCAATATCTACCACTTGCACCTTACATATCCAGTCAGGTGTTTAAGGGGTAATTGCATGTACATTTAACCTTTTTATCATCTTTTAGCCTGCAAAATAGTAACAGTGATTTTTATATTTGTTTTAATTGTTAAGACGGTTTATATCAACCATAACTGGATAAAATCTAAATTATAAGTATAGTTGACATTACATACTTCATGTGGATATCTCTGGAGGAAGAAAAAATCAAGAATTAGTCTTGGAACATAGCGCAGAGTAAGATAAACGTATGATTGATAAATATTGAAGAAACTAATACTTACAAATTACAATTTTCCCTTTTTGCTCCTCCTCTGAGAGAGATATTGGAATAGCTCGGTCTATTTCTTCAATATCGAAGAAAGAGTCCTAGAGCACACAAACAGTTCAAATCCAGTATAAAAAATGAGAAGGATATGCTTATTTATAAAATTGTTACAAAGTATGAATATGGTATGTTCAAATGATCTTTTGCAGTTGAACATGGATATTGATCCTTTATTGGTAGTGGAATATTATCAAGATAATGACCAAAATGAGCATAAAACAACTTATTAAGGAAATGTAAAAGAAAAGAAGGTTCTAGATTTGTAGTGACTTAATTGTTACAAATTCAGTGAAAAAATATTTTGATGAAAATTTAATATACCAACATAGCAGATTATCATGGATTTATGGTAAGTGGGTCTAAATTTTAACATGTTGTAAATCATGGTTGTTTGTAAACTTATGTACAACAACATAAAGCTACACAACCTGCATAGATTTTTAGGTATTCCCTGGACGTGCAGAAATAAAAAATGAAGAAACTCTGACATACATGTTGATACACATAAGGACATATTTTTTATTCCCAATGGTTGTATTTAAGCTAGATTTAGAGAAATGAATGTATTGTAGGGTGAATTTCAATATGATTGTTGAAAACAATAAAAATTTTAGAGGATAGACTCATTATAGATATTATGATAGTGTAGAAAACTTGGAAAACACAGCTATAAAATATCACCTAATTCTAGCTAGAATTAGATTTTTACTCTGAACATATCACAAGGTTTGTTTTTGAATAGGTTGTTCCAAATTCAATTAGATTTGTAACTCTAAAGTCGACTGCCTACAAAATATAAAGATTTTTTAGATTGTAGGAGCAGAGTAGGAGTTGATTGAGGAATGGAAAACAGTAAGAATCAAAATGTAGGAAATTTACATGGAAACAGTGAAAATTGTTTTTAAGAAAATCCTTGTTAATAATTTCACTATATACTATATTGTAAGTAGAATGATGTAGGACCTGCAAAATTTCTAACCTTCATTCAATCCTTTAAGATTGTCAAGGGGTCCCAGACTTAGAAAACTCTAGCTAAATTCCTATACTTAGCTTATTTTTGTCCTTTGAAAGTTGGCAATCTAATTTCGCCACCTTAATGTCCTTTAATGGTCCGTATGTTTGTTAATTCATGATCAGGGAGGTCAATAGGTGTTCTCGGACAAGTTTTGGATTTTTTGGACCTCAATTAGATCACGTTTGGTGTCCCAAAATAGTGGACCAATGTGTTCTTGGCGTGCTGCATCGCCCATCGCATTGGTTAACATTGTTGTAGGGACTGCCAGTGAAACTACTGAGGCTTGGCACGATCATGGTGCGATGCGTCAGGTATCGCGTCGATGCCCAAGTTCAGTCATTAAATGTCTGCATTTTCAAGGGAAAAAGGGTCAATTTCCCACCCCCTATATAAACCTTATAACATGCAATTCAGCCATTTTTTACCCAAAATATACTAGGTTCTCTAATTTTCCTCAAGAACAAGTTTAGGATTTTCAATTGAGGATTCAAATTCAAGAAAATTCCACCGTCAAACTTCATAGAATCAAGAACTAGGGTATGCATAGTGTTCATTTATGGATTCCTTCCATCCATGAAGTTCAAGAATAAAGTTTTAAATCATGTATTGTGAATATTTTGTTGTGAGTTAATTATGTTCATGAGATTATGATGATGTGATTCCCAAGATGGAATTTTTATGTGTTGTTCATGAAATTATGTTAATGTGTTGCTTGAAATCTATAAGTTTAGCCGATTCATGGAGTTTTGAAGTGATAATTTGATGATTATACCTATGCCTTAAGTTGTGCATGCAAGGTGTTTGATAAAACGCCTAAGGACTAGAAATTATGCATCATAGCTCAATTGTGACCCAAATGATAAGTTCATGCTTTACCCTTATGATCACAATGACTTCTATGATATTGTTGTGCATTATAAATGTTTTATAACATGCTCGTGAGACTATTTGATGAAATTATGACATGTTTAAATGTTTTCCCATTCATGTACAAGATTATGATAACCATGTACTTCATGAAATCCCTAACTTATTATATTGTGGATTGTTGATGTTGGTCATGTATTCAAGAATGTCATACCTTGTTAGTTCCCTTCTATTGATTCTTGGGGGTACTTGTACCTGATAATTTAGTTGTGTTCCTAGAGCCAGTGTTATGTTTTAAAGATATCCTCAGTCAACCCATGTTCAGTAGAATTCAGTCAATCATGTAACTCAGGAAAACTCAGTAAACTCAGTAATCCCAGAACCTTAGTAGTGTTTCATCAGTCAACAGAACACAAGGAACTCAGTCCAGTTCTGTTCAGTTAATTATGTTGAGTGTTCATTCTGATAGGAGTAAGATTCAACACCAAGTGAGTCCAAGGATGGGAACTCACCTGTTATTAGAGGGTGTGATTCTTAGAAGCAGTCCTTGCACTCTAGAACTACGTAGCCAGCATAGGTTGAGATATCAAACCTGCTATTTTGAGGGTAGATGAGGTGGCTAAACCTATTATATGAGGATCCCACCATTCTTCTTTGAGTACCTGCTATATGAGGGATCACTCACAGTTTGTCCTTACCAGTGGCGCGGTATTGACACCTTTCCAATTGGGGTTACAGATTAGACCCCAACTTAAATATATTGCTTTATTTGGGTCATGTCGGATAGATAACTATTTCTCACAGTTACAGTCTCAGTAATACAACTCAGATAGTTCTACAAAATTTAAGACTATCAGCTACAGTCAATTCAGTAAAGTACAAAACCCAGCTAGTTCCATCAGAACCTAGACTGTCAGACATAGTCACTCAGTATCAGTTATATCAGTTATCTGTAACTCATGTTATCAATATTTAGACTTGGTAGTCAGTATCATCACTAATTCAGTTACAGTCACTCATTCATACATGTATTCTCATGTTTATGTTATAAAATCAGTTAGCATTGTTCATGCATCTAAACTCTTTGCATTAAGCCTACCTCACTTGTATACTAGTAAAATCAATCTTACTGACATATTTGCGCTTTGGTGTTTTATACCATAGGTTTAGAAGCACGAGCTCCAGAGCATCAGTAGCATTCTAGATTTCAGCAGCTAGATTTAGCAGTGAGTCCTCCTCATTCGAGGATGATATGATTATTTATTTCATTATTTCAACTTAGTTTTAGGTAGATGAAGTTACTTCCTTATTTAGACAGTTCAGTCAGTTAGAGGCTTTCGGACTAGATTTAGACTTCAGTATTTTTAGATATTTACTTTAATTTTGGTATTGTCATACCATATAATTCGAAGATGGTTTTATCAGATGTTTTATTTAGTTTTAAACCTTATGGCATATTTCAGCCTACTATTTCTGTATTTTATATAATGTATGCAGTGTACAAGTACAGATATTAGTCATGGGTTAGCTTGTGGTCCTTCGGGGTCATGTGCACTGTGTAGCATTCCAAGTACCAGATTCGGGGCGTTACAAGCTTGGTATCAAAGCCTAAGGTTCAATAGAGTCCTAGGAAGTCTATAAGCCACATTTAGTAGAGTCTTGTACATGGGTGTGTTGCGCGCCACATTTATGTGCAGGAGGCGATGAGATGTTTTAGGAATAGTTTCCCTTCTTCCAGTATTTATGTCGTGCTAGTGAGTGTAAGCTTAAATTTAACTCTTAATTTAATCCATTTCTCCTTTACTTCTACAGAACATGCCTTCCAAAAGAAGAAACAGAAATCAGTCAGCCCCTCAGTCCGTTCAAGAAGATCCCTTGGATGAATACGTTTCTCAGGCAGAGTTTAGAGCTGCATTCACCACTCTTGCTAATTTAGTTGCTACTAAGAATGAACAACCAACTGTCGTTCTGGCAAACCCAGTGGCCAATTCAGATGCAGCTAGGATTCGGTACTTAACCCGAATAAATCCTCCATCCTTCTTTGGGTCTAAGATAGACGAGGACCCTTAGGAATTCCTTGATCAAGTTTAGAAAGTTATGAATATCATGGGAGGGTTAGCTGTTGAGAGTACTGAGCTAGCTGCATATCAGTTGCAGGATGTGGCTCACACATGTTTCAAATAATGGAAGTCAGAGAGGTTAGTTGATGTAGGGCCTATTGAATGGGACGAGTTTGTCATTGCATTCTTAGATAGATTCTTTCCCCAGGAGCTGAGGAAAGCTAAGGTGTTAGAATTTATCAACATCAGGCAGGGCAACATGACGGTGAAATATTATTCTCTTAAGTTTACCCAATTATCCAGATATACTCCTCATATAGTTGCAGATAGCAGGGCTAAGATAAGTAAGTTTATTTCTGGGGTAAATAATAGTGTGGTCAATGAGTGCAGGTCCGCGATGTTGAATAGTAACATGAATATAGCCAGGCTTATGACCCATGCACAATAAATAAAAGAGCAAAAGAATAAAATAAGAGAGAAGAAGAATAAGAGAGCAAGGATAGGTAGTTTTAAATCTGCTCAGCCTAAGTCAGAGGGAGGAAACCGTTCTCAGTTTCTTCCTAAGTTATTAGTTCTAGCTCCTTCTTCAGCTAATGCTCCAGTGCTAAAATTTAGAAAAGCAATAAAGATAGGGCACCAGGCTCTAAATTTTAGGGCAGTGTTAGCAGTGCCCGAACCTATCTTCTTTGTTAGACATGTGGCAAGCACCATCAGGGTACTTGCAGAACAGGCAGTGGTATTTATTTTGGAAATGGCAACCCAGGCCACAGGGTCAGAAATTATCTTCGGCCAGGTCCTCAGGGTCATCTTAACCATTCCTCAACTCAGTTCAGTAGCCCGAATCAGCATGGTGCCACCTCCAGTTCTACTAGTGGGCAATGCCCAAATAGAATTTATGCTCTTTAGTCCCGAAAGGGTCAGGAAAATTCTCTTGACATGGTTAATGGTACGTTACATATCTTTGCTTGCATGTTTATGCCTTGCTAGATCCAGGAGCTTCTTTGTCTTTTGTTACTCCTTATATAGCAGTTGATTTTAGAGTCACTCCTAAAATTCTAGCAGAGCCCTTTTAATCTCTACCCCAGTGGGTAAAACTATCATAGCCCGACGGGTATACAGGAACTATCCGATCATGATATTTCCGAAAGTCACTTCAGCAGAATTAATCGAATTAGAGATGACTGATTTTAATGTCATTCTCAACATGGATTGGCTTTATTCCTGCTATGCCACATTCAACTGCAGATCATAGTTGTCTAATTTCACTGTCTGAATGAAACTGTCCTGAAGTGGAAGGGTAGTACTTCAGCTTTCAAAGGTTAGCTTGTTTCCTACCTTCGGACACGAAAAATGATAACTAAGGGATGTGTCTATCATCTTGTTCGAGTTAAGGACACTAGTTTTGAAACTCCCGGTCTTGAATTAGTTCTAGTGGTCAATGAATATTCAGATGTCTTTCTCAAAGATCTTCTTGGAGTTTCTCCCAAAAGGGAAATAGATTTTGGCATTGGTGTTCTTCCAAATACTCAGCCTATATCTATTTCTCCATAAAGAATGGCACCAGTAGAACTCAAAGAACTAAAAAAGTAGTTGAAAGATCTCTTAGACAAGGGATTCATCAGACCCAGTGTGTCCCCATGGGGCACACCAGTCTTATTCATGCTCAAGAAAGATGATTCTCTCAGAATGTGCATTGATTACCGTTAGCTTAATAAAGTCACGGTCAAGAACTAGTATCCACTTCCCCAAATTGAAGACTTGTTTGACCAACTTTAGGGTGCCAGTTATTTCTCTAAGATAGACCTTAGATCAGGCTATCATCAGCTCAGAGTGGAGGAATGTGACATTCCAAAAAATGCTTTTCACACTTGGTATGGTCACTTCGAATTCCTAGTCATGTCCTTTGGTCTTACCAATGCCCCTACAATTTTCATAGACTTGATGAACCGTGTGTTCAAGTAGTACTTGGACATGTTCGTCATAGTCTTCATTAATGATATTCTTGTCTATTCCTGCAGTGAACGTGATCACGCAGACCATCTCAAAATCATACTTTAGAATCTCAGATATCATTAGTTATTCGCCAAATTTAGTAAGTGCGAATTTTGGCTAAGGTCAGTAGCATTCCTTGGTCATATCATTTTTGGTGATGGCATTAGAGTAAATCCTCAAAAGACTGAAGCAGTAAGAAACTGGCCTAGACCTGTCTCTCTATTTAATAGCATGATTTTGTGGGTTTGGATGGCTATTACGGACGGTTTATTGAGGGATTTTATTCTATTTCATCCTCTATATCCAAATTGATGCAGAAGAAAGTCAAGTTTCGGTGGTTAGATCCTTATGAAAAGAGATTTTAGGAGTTGAAGAGTTGACTTACCTCAGCTCCAGTTTTGGCTCTTCCAAATAGTTTAGATGGTTTTGTAGTGTATTGTGATGCATCCAAAGTAGGTTTGGGTTTTGTCCTCATGCAACATGGTAAGTTCATAGCCTACGCCTCTAGGCAGCTTAAACCCATGATAAAAATTATCCTACTCATGATCTTGAGTTAGCAGCCATAGTTTTTTCCTTAAAGATTTGGAGGCATTATCTATACGGTGTTCATGTAGATGTGTTCATAGATCATAAAAGCCTTTAGTATGTATTCTCAAAAAAATCTTAATTTTTATCAGAGAAGTTGGTTAGAGCTCTTGAAAGATTATGAAATGAGTGTCCTTCATCATCCTGGCAAGGCCAACGTAGTGGTCGACGCTCTCAGTAGACTGTCTATGGGTAGTGTTACTCTTGTTAAGGATTGTAAGATAAATCTAGCTCAAGAAGTCCATCAGCTTACCAGACTAGGTGTCTGCCTAGTTGATTCAAAAGAGGGTAATTTATGGGTTCAGCATATTTTAGAATCATCCCTAGTTTTTGAGGTGAAAGAAAATTAGGATAGATATCCCAGTCTTGTTAAGTTAAAAGAGTCACTCAAAGATCAGAAAGTAGAGGTTTTCTCCAAAGGAGGAGATAGTGTATTGCGTTGTCAGGGTCGTCTGTGTATGCCAGGTGTAGACGACTTAAGGCAGTGAATTCTTGCAGAGGAGCATGGTTTGCGCTACTCTATTCATGTAGGATCCACAAAGATGTACCACGACTTGCGAGAGATCTACTGGTGGAGTGGGACGAAGAGAGATGTGGCAGAGTTTGTGGCTAAGTGTTGTATATGTCAGTAGGTTAAGATAGAGCATCAGAAGCCTAGTGAGTCCATACAAGAGTTCAATATTCCTACTTAGAAGTGGGGAGAAGTGAACAAGGACTTCGTGATGGGTTTGCCTCGTACTCGTCATCAGCATGATTTAGTTTGGGTCATTGTAGACACGATGACAAAATCAGCATATTTTCTTCCAGTCCATATCTCTTATTCAACTGAGGATTACACCAAACTCTATATCAGAGAGTTGGTTAGATTGCATGGTGTTTTGTTATCTATTGTCTCAGATAGAGGGACCCAGTTCACCTCCTATTTTTGGAAAGCTTTCTAAAAGGATCTTGGTACCCAAGTTTATCTCAGTACAGCCTTACAACCTCAGATAGATAGTCAAGTAGAAAAGACCATTCAGACTTTAAAAGATATGCTGCGAGTGTGTGCAATTGATTTCAAGGGTAGTTGGGATGACCACTTTTCTTTGATTGAGTTTTTATACCACAACAGTTATCATTCCAGTATTAAGATGTCTCTATTCGAAGCTCTCTATGGTAGGAGGTGCATATCTCCGGTCGGTTGGTTCGAAGTTAGTGAGGCCTTAGTTATAGAGCTTGACTTAGTATTCGATGCCTTAGAAAAATTCCAGTTGATCTGAGAAAGACTTTGGGTTGCTTAGAACCGACAAAAGTCTTATGCAGATGTGCAAAGAAAGGATCTCGAGTTCAAGATTGGTGAATTTGTTTATCTAAATATCTCTCCCATGAATGGAGTGAAAAGATTCGGTAAGAAAGGAAAGATCAGTCCCCGATATGTCGGTCCCTTCAAAATTCTCAGTCGCTTCGGTAAGGTAGCTTATGAGCTCAAATTACCTTTAGATCTAGCCTCAGTTTATCAAGTCTTTCATGTCTCTTTGCTCAAGAAGTGTATAGGTGACCCAGCAGTCATAGTCTATGTTGAGGGCATAGATATTTAGAACATCCTCTTTTATGAAAAGATTCAAGTCGAAATTCTTGACTACCGAACTCGCAGACTGAGGAAGAAGGAATTTCCTCTAGTTAAAATTCTTTGGCGGAATCAGTCCGTTGAGGGAGCCACTTGGGAAGAAAAAGCAGGTATGTGGACCAAGTATCTTCACCTCTTCTCCGCTAATTCAGACTCAATCTAAGGTAATAGCTTTCCTTAAAGCTTATTCATGTTTTATGTCCAAATTTCTGTTACAACTTGGAGTTCATTTTCATGCTCAGTTTCTCATTATAAACTCAGTATTAAATTACCATTGCATATACAGTCATATGTTCATGTATTATGTCAGTCATGTTTCATGCATTAGATATGCATCCTCATTATGAGAAACTCAGCTTATCAGAAATCTCAGTCATGCATTCATGAATCAGTTATGCATGCATCAGATAAGCATGTTCAGCATGATACATTCAGTTTATCAGTCATGTCAGCCATGTAATCATGTTACAGTTATTCATGTCCCACATGTACTTAAGTTATCGTTTCTCCCCACTCAGTCAGTTTTATTTGAGGACGAATATTTCTAAGGGGGAGATATTGTAAGACCCCAAAAAATTTCTAAGCTTCATTCAGTCCTTTAAGCTTGTCAAGAAGTCCCAGACTTAGAAAACTCTAGCTAAGTTCCTAGACTTAGCTTATTTTTGGCCTTTGAAAGTTGGCAATCTCATTTCACCACCTTAATGTCCTTTAAAGGTTCGTATGTTTGTTAATTCATGATCAGAGAGGTCAATAGGTGTTTTCGGATAGTTTTGGATTTTTTGGACCTCGATTAGACCACGTTTGGTGTCCCAAAATAGTGGACCAATGCGATCTTGGCGAGTTGCGTCGCCCATCGCGTTGGTTAACATTGTTGCAGGGACTGCCAGTGAAACTACTGAGGCTTGGCGTGATCATGGCGCGACGCATTGGGTATCGCATCGATGCCCAATTTCAGTCATTAAATGTCCGTATACAAACCCTATAACACATAATTCATCCATTTTTCATCCAAAATATACTAGTTTCTCTCAATTTTCCTCAAGAATGAGTTTAGGATTTTTAATTGGGGATTCAAATTCAAGGAAATTCCACCGTCAAACTTCTTAGAATCAAGAACTAAGGTATGCATAGTGTTCATTTATGGATTCCTTCCATCCATGAAGTTCAAGAATCAAGTTTTAGATTATGTATTGTGAATATTTTATTGTGAGTTTGATTATATTCATGAGATTATGATGATGTGATTCCCAAGCTGGAATCTTTATGTGTTGTTCCTAAAACTATGTTAATGTGTGGCTTGAAATATATAAGTTTAGTCGATTCATGGAGTTTTGAAGTGATAATTTGATGATTATGATTGTGCCTTAAGTTGTGCATGCAAGGTATTTGATAAAATGCCTAAGGGACTAGAAATTATGCATGATATCTCAATTGTGACCCAAATGATAAGTGCATGCTTTACCCTTATGATCACAATGACTTCTACCATATTGTTGTGCATTATAAATGTTTTATAAATTGCTCATGAGACTAGTTGATGAAATTATGACACGTTTATATGCTTTCCCATTCATGTACAAGATTATGATAACCATGTACTTCATGAAATCCCTAAATTATTGTATTATGGATTGTTGATGTTGGTCATGTATTCAAGAATGTCATGCCTTGTTAGTTCCCTTCTATCGAGTCCTGGGGGTACTTATACCCAGCAATTTAGTTGTGTCCCTAAAGCCAGTGTCATGGTTTCATGATATCCTCAGTCAAGCCATGTTCAGTAGAATTTAGTCAGTCATGTGACTCAGGAAAACTCAGTAAACTCGATAATCCTAGAATCTAAGTAGTATTCTGTCAGTCAACAAAACCCAAGGAAGTCAGTCCAGTTCAGTTCAATTTATCATGTTCAGTGTCTATTCAGATGGGAGTAGGATTCAACACTGAGTGAGTCCAAGGATGGGAACTCACCTGTTATTAGAGGGTGTGATTCTTAAAAGCAGTCTTTGTGCTCCAGAACTACGTAGCTTGCATAGGTTATGACATCAAACCTACTATTTTGAGGGTAGATAAGGTGGATAAACCTGTTATATGAGGGTCCCACCATTCTCCTTTGAGTACCTGCTATATGAGGGATCACTCACAGCTTGTCCTTACGAGTGGTGCGGTATTGACACCGTTCTAATTGGGGTTTACATATTGGACCCCAACTCAGATATATTGCTTTATTTGGGGCATGTCGAATAGATGACTACTTCCCACAGTTACAGTCTCAGTCTCGGTCTCAGTAATAGAACTCAGATAGTTCTACAAAATTTAGGACTGTTAGCTACAGTCAATTTAGTACAGTACAAAACCCAGCTAGTTCCATCAGAACCTAGACTGTCAAACATAGTCACTCAGTATCAGTTATATCAGTTATCAATAACTCATGTTATCAGTATTTAGACTTAGTAGTCAGTATCATCATGAATTAAGTTACAGTCACTCATTTATCCAGGTATTCTCACATTCATGTTATATAATCAGTTAGCATTGCTCATGCATCTAAACACTTTGCATTCATCCTACCTCACTTGCATACTTGTACATTCAATCGTACTGATGCATTTGTGCTATAGTGTTTTATACCATAGGTTTAGAAGCACGAGCTCCAGAGCATCAGTAGCATTCCAAATTTTAGCAGCTAGATTTAGCAGTGAGTCCTTATCATTCGAGGATGATATGATTATTTATTTCATTATTTCAACTTAGTTTTCAGTAGATGGAGTTAGTTGGGGACATTTCCCATCAACTCCTTATTCAGACAATTCAGTCATTTAGAGGATTTCAGACTAGATTTAGACTTCAGTATTTTCAGATATTTACTTTAATTTTGGTATTGTGATACCACATTATTTGGAGATGGTTTTATCAGATGTTTTATTCAGTTTTTGAACTTTATGACATATTTCAGCCTACTATTTCTGCATTTTACATGATGTGTACAGTGTATAGGTACATATATCAGTCATAGATTAGCTTATGGTCCTTCGGGGTTATGAGCACCGTGTAGCATTCTGGGTACTAGATTTGGGGCATTATAAATGATCATCGGGATTATCTGTTGTTATTGGTTGTATTATCATTTTTACATAATTTGAGCTTTTTGCTCTTGATAAAGAAACATAAACTTGGCCATGTGAAAATACAAGTTCACACAAATAAATTTCAACAAAATCTAGTGCTTAACCTTAAGCTTTGTTTATAGTCATAGCAATACATATTCGAATGGGAAATTGTGTTCTCTTGAATTGAATTGGTAATTTTTCATCTTGTGGTTATAATAAGGGTATGCAGGGAATTAAAACATATTTTCCTTTGAAATCGCCACTTGCATTTTAGCACTAATAATATGAGTTTTGAAATCAATACAAATTAAGCGAGTGTCATTACATAAACCTTCAGAAGGATTTAAATTGCATAGTAATATAGCTGGGAAATTTTTCTTTAGAACTAACTTATAAGGAGGTAGTCCTGCAGGATTCAAAGTATGTAAAAAATCTTTAAACTCGCTTTGGTCTTTTGGTTCTACAGTTTCATCAATACCAATGAATATTACATCAATACCAGGGAATTGGTCTATGAACATTTGGTTAATTTAATTTACAAAATTATTGTTGGTTGTTAAGATAACATGTGATATTACATCAGAAGCATCAATCATGATCATGTTTAAGTCTGGGTAAATAGTTTTGAATAAATTGTTTAATAATTCCTTCTCATTTGTAAAAGGAATAAGAAAGGATTCTGGAATCTCAATTTCTTTATGGTGATTAACTTGTTCTTTTCCATCCCCAACTCTATGTAAATATTCAAAGAATGTAGGGTCTTCTCCTGCACGCATATTTTTTGTCAGTCGAAATCTTTGAAGATAATTCCAGATATCTAAGTTTAATAAACATTCATGAATAAAATCTTCTTTTACTCCACTTCTCATAACTGAAAACATTTGTCTAAAATCACCTCCAAAAACAACAATTTTTCTACCAAAAGGTATATTTATAGTCATAAGATCTCTCAACAATAAATCAAAAGTCTCTACAAGTTTTTCCATTGCCATTGATACTTCATCCCATACTATTAACTTGGTATATTGAATTAAAGAAGCAAGTAAACTTTTTTTACTTATATTACAATTGTAGTTTTAGCCTATGTTGATAGGAAGTTTGAAGTGTGAGTGAGCAGTTCATCCTCCAGAGAGTACAGAAGTTGCAACACCAGAAGTTGTTGTAGCTAAAGCAATGAGTCCTTTGGATCTTATAGTAGCTAGTAAAGCTCGGTATAAAAAAGTTTTTGTAGTTACTCCTGGTCCATCAGAATAAAAATCTCACGATTCATTTGAGAATATTTTATTAAGAATGGCACTGTAAGCAACATGTTTCTCTCTATTTAATTTCTTATATAGCAATAAATCTTCTTCAGTTATAACTATGTTACTTTCTAAATAGACGTCTCTAGACTCTTGCGTTATTCTGTAAGAAAATATGGAAGGTGTAAATTTTTTTGATATGAGTTTGAACTCATTTATGTTTCATCCCATTGAATGTAATATGGTATTTATGTAGTTCATAACTATATAAAAAATGTTAGTTGTTTGTATATTTGTTGTAATTGTAAAATCTTCAGACATTGGTCTTTTAAATTTTTTCAATAAAGCTTTTGGATTAGCAGGATTAGAATATACTAATAGTGTGGCAAATAAACGATGTAAACTGCAAGGGATTTGGTAAGTAGTAGCTTCTGATGAGCATTCAATTAAGTTATTATCGGAAGATAACAATCCTCTATTTTCTGCAGACTCTCTAAATATGGTGCAACATGTACCATTTATAGTTCTAAGTTTTTTATATGATTTAGGACTTCGTATATTCATTAGTAATAACTGCAAATAGTATCTTTCTCCTTCGGTTGGATAACAACTAACAATACATCCAATAGTATGACCGTGTTTCTTGCGTATCCACATTTTATCACTGTTGACCAGATAAAATATTGTGGGAATTCTTTGTATAGTAAATTAAGTTCTATGTCATGTCTATTTGTTTGATTCATTGCGAAAAATTCTGTTATCATTGTTCTTTTATTTACTAGATTGTTCAAAAATAAACTTTATTCTACAGTCATTTTGAAAGAGATAAATTATTGGTCTTGAAGATGTTGCTGAAGCTAATAAACATTTGGATTCATTTAACTAATAGGAAAGGCAAAATTACGCCATATAGCTTCTAGTGGTGATACCCATCTACCTGTATGATACTCTTTTATTTCATCTATTTCTATATTAGTTTCATTACTTTGCAGATTGAAACTTATTTTATCATGACCTTTGCAAATATTTTTGTAGATATATTTAATGACTTTACTATCTACACATATTTTAACATTAATGTGACGGTTAAATTTACTCAGTAAATATGGATTGTATGGTACAACCCACGAGTTGTCAAGATATTGAGTTGTAACTTTTACAAATTTTCCAATGTCTCATCTTCTATAAATTGGGTCTGAAGTTTTGCCTGTTTCATTTGCATAATTTTTAGGGTATTTAAATTTACAAGCTCCTTTTATTTCCGTACATGAATTGTTAGGGTTTAAACTTTCGCAAGGACCATGCATCATATGTTTAGCAACCAAAGAGTGTAAATATTCATTTGTATCAGCGTTAGGTATTTCAGCACAAACGATTTTGTCATAAGCCTCTAGTGTTAATTGCTTATAATCATCCTCAAGTATAATAAGGAAATGAGCATGTGGAAGACCTCTTTTTTTTTTTAAATTCTATAGTGTACATATAAGCAGCAACTTTTCCAAATATTTTTGTTTTAACAATATCTGACTTTAATTCTTCCACTTTTGATTTAAATACTCGACTTATTAAATCGGGTCTATGTTGGATTTCATCAGTCGTTAGCAACATATATTTATTTCAGGCCACGAAGTATTACATGTCATTGTTAAAAAAATATCCGGTTTTCCAAAATTTTATACTAATACAATGGCGTCCATGTATCTACGTTGCATATCTCGTGGACGCCCTATAAAGCTAGCAGGCAAGAATGTTTTTCAGCCAATATTTAAAACTTCTCTTTCTCCTAGTCTTTGTAGATCAATAAGTCCCGCTAATATTTTAGTTCGAAATAAATCTTGGTTAAGTGAAAAAATTCCAATCTTTGTGTTTTGAGTTTTATGTATTGTTCTACCGAATATTGTTGGAATAATCTTCCAGAATGTAAAGTGTCATTTTCTTCATTATCTCTAATTTGTAATTTGTAATAATAATATTCACGAAAAAAAACAGTGTTCTTTTTTTAAAATTCCTTCTTCAATATTAAGGTATCCATCAATGGAAGACATGTTTGTGACAAGCGGAAGTTGTTCATGTTTGCAGGAAGAACGATTTGTAGAAGTGTTATTTGGTTGCAAAATCTTTTGTATACCACAATGCCATCCATTTTCACCATATGGAAATAACAAAGGGCATTGTAAGGAGTCATAGCAACCACAGTAATAGCGAACCAATTGGCTATTATTACTATGTATGTGAACATGAATATATGGTGTAGAAATAGAACTATTCAATTCTTCGTCAGTCCATATCGCTGCTACTTGTGATACAATGGATAAGTTGTGTGTTTGTTGATACAAGGTAGAATCACATTTAAGTGCAATATAGAAATTAGACAAATCTGGAATATGTGTTAAAGATTTCATAAACTGAGAGTATGGATTAATTCGTAGAATATCCATCAAGTTTTCAATAACAGATTTGTCTAGCTTTCTGATAAGGCCATTCTATTTAGTTTCTCATTCTCATTGTCATAGAAATAAAGTTGTAAATTTTTTTCTCTATTATATACAGCAATGAGGCTAGGTAAAAAATGGTACATTTATCCTTGTACCTTAAATTTCTAGATACCTTTAGTCATATTTGCCAACTCCTTATCATACTTTACACCAAGTGAAGTAAAGGCAAACATGTTATTGTATGTTCTAACATAAGTACAAAAATATTTAGATTGTTCAGACTGGACATAATAAAAATGCTTTGATGCATGAGGCAGTTGGTGTGAAACTAATTTTATGGAACCATAGTTACAACAGAAGGTTGGAGTTTCGTAGTGAAATCTTTTGGCTGCACAAAATTTACAGTTTGGAATATTTTTAAAAATAGTAGTAGAGCAAGGTAATTGGTCGATATTCCAGCAACCCATCTATGTTACTTTGTATCCTACAACATTTTAGATTATGAAAGTTAAACATAAATGGTGGTAGGAAATGAAAGTAAATTTGATTTAACCAACCATTTGTAGAAGTAGAAGGCTTATCCCTAATATATAGAGCAGGTTGAGGAAGAATCATGTCTAAAGAAGGAGATGATGAATTAGAAGCACTAGCAGTAGAATTTTCTGAGGTAGTTTGCTTTTTTGCAGCATATTGTACTCTTCATCATTCAAGAAGTGCTTTTTTTATTCATGTGGCATTTCTCTGTAAGCAACACGACGTTGAAGATTTCTATCCATTTAGGTATCAGTCATCTTTCTTTTTATTTGAGACATTTGATTTCACAATATTTTTGTTTTATAGTTTTTCGTAGTTGTTATTTTTCTTATTCCTACAAACAAAACGTATAGTTTTACAATAGGATTAAAACTGAAATAAAACAAATTGACTTTATGTAACTGGAAACATAAAATCATAGTGATAATTGAATATGAAAAACCAGAATTAGAAGACATCTCATTTGAATGTGGTAACTAAAATATTACCTACTAAGTGAAACACTGTACAACAACACAAATAGACAGTTCACATATGAAAGCTGCAACTGCAAAGAAATAAAAACAAATACGAGTTGAAGAGTATTAACATTCTTTATTCAAAATTGTTCCTATAACCAAATAAACAAGAGCTTCTATGACATATTATAAAGAGTTGAATTTATCTTAGTTATTAGTATCCAAATACCTATAAATCAAATTATCAGGATTTTACATATAGTACTACATGTAGTAGTAGTTACATTAAATCACAAGTCATATGCGAGCATTACAGAGTATGTAACTGAAGACCTTGGAGATAATAAAAATCTTTAACATAAATGATACTTGCATCTAGTAACAAAAATATTACCTACTAAGTGAAAGACTGTACAACAACAAAAATGGAGAGTTCGCATACAAAAGCTGCAACTGCGAAGAAAGGAAACAAATAATAGTCGAAGACTATCAACATTCTTTGTTCCAAAATCCCTTATTATCTACAGAATTGTTCATCAAATAGATAAACCAAAATAGCAGACATTTTAGCTTCGCTATAATTAATGCACTTGATTATAATAAATCACTACCCTCTGCCTCCATAATTAACTGCATTATTATCGAGATTAGAAAAACAGTTACAAAACTTGAAAAGTACTTACTTTTCTGTAGCAGTTGCTATCAAGGCAACAAATGGAACTTTGAAAAGAACATTACGAAGCTTGCCCAAAGGTATATACTCAACCTTGCAAATGAGAAAAGTAAGTTTCTTGAAATAATAGGTAAAATCATAAAAGGGCAAAGAAATAGGTTAATTCTGAAAGAGAGAACTAAAATGTCTAATCTATATAGAATTCGAAAAACAAAGACACAATGAAGAACCATTCCGTACAAGGCAGAATTAGACTCGCACTATAAGAAAGAACAAAAATATGTTGATGGAACAATGTTACAGATCCACTATCAATAACATCTTTAGTTTTCATTCCATAGTAAATAATATTATCTGAAGAAATCCAAGCTACAGCTCCATGAACCAAAGATGAAATATGTTACAATTCTAAATCTACTTCAATGCATATAGTTGTGTCATTTCAAGTTTTCGATCTGATACAACCACATATCCATCCTAACATTCATTTTCGCAATATTCACAATGTGGACTTGTTGGGTCCTAAAAGTTTCAATAGTTACTACCACATATATTTTTGGTCTCAAAACTATTTTATACTGGGTGTTCAAAGGTTCATCATTTACTGCCACAGAACATTGTTGGTCTCAAAACCATTCTATAGGACTTGTCTTGTTGTTAGGTATATTTTTCAAACATTAAAGAGAATTTCATTAAACAAAAACACTAAGACATATGAAGCTGAACACATAAGCACTGCATCAAAAAACTATTGCAAAAAAACTAAAAGAGTGGCATATCAAGCTATGACTAAGTAGTAATCAGAGAATTTTGGGGAAACGGCTACTTATCAATAGTTGCATGGGCTCTTCACATTTGATGTTGTACCTTTGTCGGCATAGCAGGAGATTAGTTCGTTGAGATTCTAATTTTACAATCAAACAAATACCATTTGTAAAAGGTTTTTTAAGCATTTAGTTCCCATATTTGATATGCAAACCAGAATCAACAATATATTCACTTCCAGACACACAATATAGCATACAGAGAGGAAGAACAGTAAATAGCGATAAATTATTACTGGCCTACTTAAGAATTAGATCTCACAGATTGTGAAAGTTGGTTAGGAGAAGGAAGAGAAAGATGATCATCAAGTTTAACTCCTTCGGGAGAAGATTTGTGAGGATATGTTTTATACTGACAGTTTTTTCAATTTTGCAGATATGAAAAACACAAGCATCATGCGTCAAGGGAGAATAGTACACAATAACAATAGAAATAAAAAAGAAAGAGTAGACAATTTTAGAAACAGTGGATACCCAAGAGAGTATCAGGTCTACTAGAAGGGCTTCAAGTATTATATGTTACATGTGCTACCTGCCATTCAGCTTTGGCAACTGTAAATGGAAAACTATTCATATTTGGGGATGAAACATTTGGCACCAAGGTCATGGAGATTGTGTAACTGTAGAATATCTCAGGGAAGTTAAATTACTTTACAAACTTAAGACTATTAAAGTCACATGTTGTGTGTGGCATACTACTATTATCATGGAAGTCTAGAACCAAAATTGTGGAAACTTTCCCACCAGAAAGCTATTAGTCTAGGGAGATGGCGATAAGTATAAATTAGGCCACAAAAATAAAGAAGCTTATCTGCTTCAAACCTGTGTCTTTGCACTCATTGATTACAATCACGGTGACATTGAAGATCATAATAGTCCGAAATTAATCAATGCGTTAAAATACAAGAATGGGAAGAACATAGCATGTGGTGCTAATTACACTTCCAGTATTTGCATTCATAAATAGATATCTGAAGCAGGTCAATCTATTTGTTCAGGTTGTCAACAAGCATTTGTGTTTATGCGAAAGAGGCATAGCTATTATAATTGTGGCCTAGTGTATTGTCATGGTTGCAGTTCAAAAAAAGCACTGAAATCGGCACTCACTCTCAGCACAAGGTAAATTACACCACGTTTGTAACTTTTGTTACATGAAATTAAAAAAGGTTTTCAAAGGAAATACCTCATTTTTCATTTTAAGAAATTCAACTCCTCTTATCGACCAGTAGAGAATAGTAAGTTAAACAGAAGCGAGGCAAAATTACCTAGAGTTTTGCTCTCACTAACAGTAGAACCGACGAAGTAAAGTCTAAAAGGCTTGGACAACATAATAACTAGATCGCAAAATTTCAGTTTCACAATGCAAGAAAATTTGTTAAACATAACTGTGCATTAGGACAAACTAAACAAGTTTTATCTACGCTAAGCAATTTTTAAAAGACTAAAAGTTTTACTAAAACTCCAAAAAGCAAGAAATAATCAACTAATGTTCGGTGCAAAGTGTATTGATCAGTGATGACAACATCATACTTTTTCAATTTTTGTACCCAATAATCCGTATATATTTTCAAATGTTAATGTGCAAATCAGATAGAAGCATCCATATGTAGGTTAAAATTGCAGCAATAAATTTGTGCAAGATTAGGAGTGGTAAAAATCTTATCAGAATCAACGAACTTTCAACTGAACCAGAAATGATTGTAGGAAATTAAATCACCACAAGAAAGAGAAAGGGAAAAATTTACCAGAAGTGAGGAATTAAAATGAAGATCCCAAAATTTGACCGCTCAACGGTGATAAAGGTTGCAATTTTCTCAGCTATTTTTCTTTAAACAAAGAGGAAATAAAATTTGGAAAAGTTATAAAAGGTGAAGGAAGAAGACAGGTGGAAATACAATTACCACATAATCTGCATTGTTGATTGAAAGTATTATTTACCAAAATACCCTTCATGCTGGTATCATTTACCAAAACAACCTTCATAGTACACCAAAACCTTCATTTATATATAGGAGTAATAGTTGCATAAGGCCATAAAGAATATAAAATTTAATTTTTGAAAAAATATAACTGAAAATTACATTTTTCTATTACATAATTAATTTAATTTAGTGATATGTTAATTATGTCTTGTCTGGTAAACTACTATAATTATTAAAGTCTTTTCTTTATATTTGTATAACTTTTAAAGGACTTTATTTATGAAAAAAGTAAGTATAAAGGATAATTAGTAAATATGAATAAACACAAAATTTAATTTAAAATAAATAAGTGATGTGTTCAGCATGTTTTAAAAAAAATCATGCTGATAGATTGTAGGAAAAAATATTTTCTCTAGAACATAAGTCTTTTTAGACTTATAAAAATGATTTTGTGAAAGTAGAAAAATTATATCTACATTTCACATTCATTGAGCCCTTCGCTCTTCAGCACACCTTGTTTCCAACCCACCATATCTCACATCCCTGCCACTCCATACCTCATCTCTCATACTTCCTCCATTTCAAAATAATTAAATTGTTGGAGTAATTTTTAGTGCTCAAATAATTGAATTGTTCATTGTTCAAGATAAATGTTATAAACAATTTTTAATTTTACCCTTCATTAATTAAATTTTCAAGGATGAGTTTCAATGATCATTACTAATGTTTTGGAGTTTGAAAAGGACAAAAATAAAAAAAAACATGACCAATTTATGTCATTGTCTTTTTTTCTTAAGGTGTGTGCCATATTCCAACAATTTAATTCTTTTGAAATGGAGGGAGTAGTAATTATCTAAATTATATAAAAATAAATTTTAAATAATATTTTACTTACATACCGAGTATAAGAAAATAAGTAAGAAACACACTAATTTTTTTGAAAAATATTTTTAAAGTAATGTTTTTAATTGAAAAAATGATTGTACCAAACACACTCAGAAAGATAATATGTATTATTAAAAAATAATAATTATGATTTGAAAGTATATGATTGACAACTATTATGTTGTATTGTTACTTAATGATAAGAATAATATTGAAAAAAAATAATAAATCTTTCTTTATTTGCTAAAATAATAAGAAAAAAAATTATTTTTAGTAAAAGGATCAAACAAAATGAAAAAAAAAAAGAGAAAGAGTATTCTCTCAAGAAAAGTTTATTTTTAGTACAAGGATTAAGCAAAATGAAAAGGAGAAAAAGAAAAAAGGGTATTCTCTCAAATCTTTTTTACTTTTTTCTTTGACTTGACAAATAACTTAAGAATTTAATATATTAAGGGTAAAATATATGAAATTATGCTTATTAATTATGTTTTAAAAATTTAAATTTAGCTATTCTTACTTTACTTAATTACTTGATAATAATACAACAACAACAACAACAACAATAACAAACACAATTTATTCCCACAAAGTGGAGTCTGGGGAGGGTAAAATGTACGCAGTCCATACCGCTACCTCCAAAGAAGTAGAGAGGCTATTTCTGATAGACCCTCGGCTCAAGATAAAGAATAGTAAATAAGGTCATAATGGAACAATGAAACAGGATGGATGGCATAACAGAGATAAGAAATAACAAAAATAGAAATAAGATAAATAAGAGCAATAAGAAATAAGAAATAGAAAAGAAGAAATAAGACACCACATAGTAGTAAACATACACTCACAAACCAAAGACACCCACCACACCCAAACTCCCTCACTAGTTGCTCCTGCCTATGGACACAGTCCTAGGATTACTAATTCGGATACACAAGAGCTCTCCTAACTACTTGCTACAACTCACCCATACACCCTAGCCTTCTATCCTTATCCGCGACCTTCACATCTTTCTATCTAGGGTCATGTCCTTGGTAAGCTGTAACTGCTTTATGTAATGCCTAATCACCTCTTTCCAGTACTTCTTTGGCCTACCCCTACCCCTTCATAAACCATCCAAAGCTAGCCTCTCACACCTACGAACTGCGGTATCTATGCCTCTCTTCATCACATGCCCAAACCATCTCAGCCTCCCTTCCCGCATCTTGTCCTCCACCGAAGCCACTCCCACCTTCTCCCGCATAATCTCATTCCTAACTCTATCCCGTCTAATAATTCTACACATCCAATGCAACATTCTCATTTCTGCCACCTTCAATTTTAGAATGTGGGTGTTCTTGACTGGCCAACACTCTACTTCTTACAGCATGGACGGATGAACTGCAACTCTGTAGAACTTGCCTTTAAGATTAAGGGGCACCTTCTTATCACACAACACTCTCAAGGTGAGACTCCACTTCACCCAACCCTCCCAATATGTTTAGAGATCCTCGTTAATCTGTTCATTCCCCTGAATTATAGACCTAAGCTACTTAAAACTATCTCTCTTACAAATAACTTGGGAATCCAACCTCACCATCACCTCATCCTCCTGCCATAATTCATTAAACTTGTATTCCATATACTCTGTCTTGGACCTACTCAACCTGAACCCTTTAGATTCAAGGGTTTGCCTCCAAACCTCTAATTTTTCATTCACACCTCCTCGCGTCTCATCAATCAGCACTACATCATCCGCAAACAACATATATCAAGGCACCTCACCTTAAATACTCTATGTCAACACATCCATCACCAATGTAATAGGAACGAACTAAGAGTCGATCCCTGATACAACCCTGTCTAGACCAGAAAATGCTCCGAGTCTCCTCTCGCCTTCCTCACCTAAGTCTTTCCTCTATTATACATGTCCTTTATAGATCTGATGTATGCCACCGGGACCTCTCTCACATCTAAGCATCTCCAAAGAACCTCCCTAGGGACTTTGTCATACAACTTCTCTAGGTCAATGAACACCATATGTAAGTTCCTCTTCTTTTCCCTATACTGCTTCATCAATATCCTCACCAGGTGGGTTGCCACTGTCATCGAGTGACCTGTCATAAATCCAAGATGATTCTTCAAAATAGACACAATCCTTCTTAATCTCTACTCAACCACCCTCTCCCAAATCTTTATAGTGTGACTCAATGACTTAATACCCATGTAGTTGTTGCAACTCTGAATATCACCCTTGTTTTTATATAACAGAATCATCATACTCTATCTCCAAGCCTTAATAATTTTTGCAATCTTAAAAATGTCGTTGAACAAATTAGTCAACCACCATAAACCTACCCCACAAGTATACTTCCAAAAATCCATCGGAATTTCATCAGGCCCTATTTCCCTACCTCTCTGCATCCTATGAATAGCCTCTCTGACCTTCTCAACCTTAAAATATCTACAGTAACTGAAATAACGTCTCTCCTTTGAGTGCTTCATCTCTCTTAACTCAATGCTTCTGTCCCCCTCCTCGTTCAGGAGTCTATGTAAATACTTATGCCATCTTCTCTTTATGTGAACATCCTCCACCAAAACTCTACCATCCTTTCCCTTAATGCACTTCACTTGATCGAGGTCACGACCCTTCCACTCCCTAGCCTTAGCAAACTTATAGAACTATTTTTCCCTGCCTTACACCTGTAACCCCACATAAAGGTCTCAAACACTGATGTCTTAGCAGCCGTAACTGCTAACTTAGCTTCCTTCCTTGCTAATTTGTAAATCTTCCTATTCTCCCTCTTCTCCCCTTTATCATTACTCTCAATCAACTTAACATACATGTAATACCCCATACTTTTCCTAGCTTAGTTTAACTCATAGAATACCAAGGGTCAATTTCAAAAATGAATAAATCTTGATACCTATAGAATTTTCAAGCTCTAGACCCACCAATATGTAGATAATGGACTCGGATTTCCAACGATACCAATTTTTCCTAAATTTAATACTCGGTTAAGAAGTTATGGCTATTTTAGTGAAAGCAGTAGATCACCGTAATAAGCACCGCATCACAGTGAAGGAAAGATTCACAATTGTATGATTCCAATGAAGCACCACGATTGGCCTGTGTCACCGTGAAGCTTCAGTTCCCGTTTGTCCTATTCTAGTAGCTCACCACAATTAGCCTATATCACACTAAAATTCCCAATTGGACAGACACTGCATCGAGCCAAAGGACAAAATAGCGATCGTCCTTTTTCTAGTAAGCCACGGTAAGAGTGGAGCATCACGGTGGGAGGCAAAATGGGGATTTCCAGTTTCGAGTAAAATTTTAAAAGGGCAATTTAGTTTTTTCCCAAGCCCTCAAATCATAAATAACAGAGGATTAAACCTATTCTAAGCCTATTATGCCCACTTTTCATCAACTTTCTCTCAAAGAAACCCTAGAACATCAAACATTCATCCTCAAGAAATCCAAATTCCACTATTCTTTTTCCAAGATAGCTCAAAATTAAAGATTCTCAATTCAAAAACTTCAAGAATCTATCTTCAAGAGAACAAATAGGAACTCAAAGTTCAAGTTTCTTCATGTAATCATCAATTAAGGTATGTGGGGTTTTCAACAAGGATAATTCTTTCACCCTTGTGCCCAAAACTATTTTTTAATTACAAAGTTACATGATTTTGTATGATTACCCATGAGTTTCAAATTAGGGTTCATACCCAATATTTTTATTTACAAGATTATGAGATTTCAAGTGATTAAGATGTTAAATTGCATGACAACGATTGTATTTTTAGGCGTACTGTAGAAATTTCCAAATTTAGACTTGAATTATCAATATTTTCATTACTTAGCATGAGTTTTATGATGATTTGACATGAAATAGATGAATGGTTATGCTTGTAAACCCTTATATTAGTTTTTTTAAAAGTGGATTTCCTACAGAATGAGCATACAGATTAAAGGGAGTAGTATTTAGCACCGAGTTGGGTATGTTTACATGTCTCAGAACTATGAGCCAACGTAGGTACAGATTATCAGATTATTCCCATTTCTATATGGATGATAGTTATAGATGTGATCACTTAGATTATGTTATAATCCTTGGAAAAAGCATGACACCTCTTCCCAACGTGAGGTTTTCCCATAAAGGAACTAGACGTTGGACACAATGATAGCTTACATAGTGTATGTCAGTTAGAAGATCCTCCCTACAGCTTACAAAAAAGAGTAAAGAATAACAGAAAAACTTTTAAAAACTAAGTGTAAAGGCTCACAAATTTTATTCAGATATTGTTTTATATGAGGCATTAGTTACAAATGTCAGCTTTCAGATTCCAGATATTAAAGTGAGTCCTTTCTACACTTAGACAGCATGATTTAAAGATAGAATACAGCAACATCTTTTATAAATCAAATGTTATGACTCACTAGATATATGCAACATGTTTTGCCATTCATGATTATGATTTTTAGTTTTTAGATACCCCAGCTTATGTGAGTCATCTACATTTAGCATGTATTCTTTTACAAATTTATAATCATATTAAGATATTGATTTACTTATGAATTCACCCTCATATACTTAGTACAATCCAAAAGTATTGATCCATATATAAGCCTATGTGCTACATCATCTCATAATGTAGGTTCAGGTGCTCAGTTTCAATAGCGTGAGTGATTTTGAGCATCTCCATCTACATCCTAATAGTTGGTGAGTCCTCATAGTTTGGTGACTTAGTCATTCAGTTTTCAGATTATTAGTATAGACGACTTAGTATTTTCAGACAATTTGAGTCAGCTAGAGGTTTGTCCCAATGACTCTCTAGCATTAACAGTAGAGGCTTGTCAGACTGCTAGATATGATTCAAATTTTCAATATTGATTGATCAGACACTTGAGTTTAGTATTTTCAAATATTATATTCAGACAGTTTTAGCTTAGCTTGTATACAATTTTGTATTTTAGCTTGATTTTATATCTATACTTCACTATTATGAGTTTTAGATTTAGTAGATGGCTTACAGGGTTAGCTTAAGGTTACTCATAGTCTTGACATCGTGTGATATCTCGAGACCCGTTTTTGGGGCATTACAAACTTGGTATAAGAGCCTAAGGTTATAAAAGCCCTAGGGAGTCAGACAAGCCGCATTACATAGAGTCTTGATCATAGGTGTAAAGCGCGTCACATTTATGATCAAGAGGCTACGGGATATTTTTAGGAAATCATTTCATTCTTCCATGATCTATCATGATTACAATATCTCTATCTGTTTTTAACTCATGCTCTTATGTGATAGTTGAATATGCCTCCTCGTCGAGCTAACCCCTGCAGAAATGATAACCAGTCACTCCAGCCTGCTGACCCTCTAAATGAGAATGTATCCTATGCTGAATTGTGGGCTGCCTTTCAGGCATTGGGCCAAGCTGTGACTGCCCATGTTCAGGGCAACCATCAAGCGGCAGTCCCACTTTAGCAGAATAGTAATTTGGCAATAGCCAGAATTCAAGACTTTATGAGAATGAACTTCCAGAGTTCTTTGAGTCAAAAGCAGGTGAAGACCCACAACTTTATTTAGATGAGGCAAAAAAGATCACTCAGATTATGTATATTTTTTAGGATAAGAGCATAGAGTTAGCATCTTACAGATTAAAGGATGTAGCATATAATTGGGTGGTTATGTGGAAGAATGGTAGAGGCGAGAATACGAATCCTATGAGTTGGCGAGTATTTTAGGATATATTTCTAGACAGGTTCTTTCCACATAAAATGAGAGAAGCTAAGGTAGAGGAGTTTGTGATCCTGAGGCTGGGCTCAATGATAGTGAAGGAATACTGCCTTAAGTTCAACCAGTTGTCTAAGTATACCCCTGATACGATGGCTGACCCTAGGGTAAGTATGAGTAAGTTTGCCACTAGAGTATCTATTTTGGTAGCCAAGGAGTGAATGACTATCATGCTTATTGGGGACATGGATATTTCTAGGTTGATGATTTATACCCAGCAGTTTGAGGTAGAAAAATAGAAAGGAAGAGAGAAAAGAAATAAGAAGGCTAGGTCCGGGCAGTTTGAGTATGGACAGATAAAGTTTGGAGAGGGAAATCATTTACAGTTTCAAAATCATTCATCTATGCTAGCATCATCTTCAGCTAGCGCTTCTGCTCCCGGAGATAGACAAGAGCAGTGGGGTAAGACTTCTATGTCCAGATATCAGAATAGTATGAGTGGAAATCCCAGTTATCCTCCATATACTAAGTGTGGTAAGAATCATCTTGGCGAGTATTTGTTGGGACAGAAAGGTTATTGTTGTTGCGGTAAGTTGGGTCATATAATCAAAGAGTGTCTACATGCTAAGTAAAGAAACATGGATGTTCATCCCTAGACTCAAGCTACTAGCGCACCAGCTTCTCTAGGTCACCCAGTCCTTTCTCAAGGCATATCATCCAATACTAGTGGTGGTCAGCGCCAAAATTGGTTTTATGCTTTACCATCCCATCAGGAGAAGGAGGATTCACCAGATATTATTACTGGTATGCTTCATTTCTTTTATCTTGATATTTATGCATTGTTAGACCTTGGGTCAAATTTTTCTTATGTGACCCCACTAGTTGGAGTAAATTTTGAAATAGGTCCTGAAAAGATCCATAAGCCCTTTTTAATTCTAGTCCAGTGGGTGAGCCAGTTATTGCCAAACAAATCTAGAGAAAGTGTCCTATCACTATCCTTGATAAAATCGTATTAGCAGATTTAATAGAGTTAGATATGGTCGAATTTTACCTTATTCTTGGTATGGATTGGCTCGATTCTTGTTATGTATCTATAGATTGTCGCACCCGAGTGGTAAATTTTAGTCTCCAGATAAGCCAGTCTTTGAGTGGGAAGGTAATTAAGTGTCTCCCAAGAGACATTTCATATCCCATATTAAATCCAGAAAGTTGATCTCAAAAGGGTGCATCTATCATTTAGTTCGAGTCAAAGACACTAAGTCTGAGGCTCCAATAGTTAAGTCAGTCTGTATAGTCAATGAGTTTCCTGATATTTTTCTCGAAGATTTGCTAGGGTACCTCCCAATAGGGAAATAGAATTCAATATTGACCTTCTTCTAGATACTCAACCTATCTCTATTCTTCTATATCGTATGGCTCCATCCAAACTTAAATATTTAAAAGAGCAACTTAAAGACCTCTTAGATAAAGGTTTCATAAGGCCCAGTGTATCTTCATGGGGCGTTGCCGTCCTATTCGTTCGAAAGAAAGATAGTTTTTACCGAAGATGCATTGACTATCATCGGCTGAATAAAGTCACAGTCAAAAATAAATATCCTCTTCCTAGGATTGATGACTTATTCGACTATGTTACTACCCGAACTGGGGCCCTAGCCATGACGAGCATCCCGAACCATGAAGGCCCGAATGCCCTTCTAACTTGTAATCACATACACTATCATCATATGAAAAAGATAATGTGGAAATACATAATGAAACGAAATCATGGTCATTAAATCTGAATTCAAATCTTTATGAAAAGTACAATTCAAAACATCTAAGTTATATCTGACTCAGTCTGCGAAATCTCTTCTACATGCATAAACCCAACTATCTGAAAACTGGGACAAGGCCCCCAGTAGACCAAAACATAATAATGATAAATGATTGAAGTAAACTAGGCCTTCTAAAATATAGAAGGCTCACCACAGAACTCTACACTTCTGTCTGGAGAAAATCTACTATTTATCGGGACCCCTAGATTGAGCCTCAGAACCTGGAAGGGAGGGGGTCAATACAGATGTACTGGTACGCAGAGCAATCCAAAATAATGTATTTATATATAACATAAGTGAGAGAAATTCATAAAATATTTTACATATAATATATGAAAAACACATGGGCACATTTTAGAGACTTTGAAACATTTCTTTGAAACCATGACTCACTTTTTGTCATACTTCTGAGTTAGATGGTACACCCTACAATCTATAATTCCATGGTATATATGGAATCCTCCCTTGACTCAGTGGCTAATCCCCCAATCTAAGTTTGAGGCAAGGATTGGAGTATCTATAAGGGGGACACGCAAGATCATACAGCAGGGTGCCAAAATCCCTAATCAAATCAACATGTCATGGTAGTGCACAAGATTACAAAGTAGGGCCCCTAACCATAGTCCCAATTTGGGATGACATGAATCAAGGTACACAATATCACAAAGCATGGTACCATAATCCCATGTCGGCAAATCACGGTTTCTAGCATAGAGTCTTTCAACTTGTACTTTCTTTGGGTAACCATATAACTCTATTTAAGCCAATTTTTAAACCTTTTCTAAGCATGCATCTTTCTAAATTCATAATCTGAAAATCTGATTCCAAACATGTGTTATATTCTTTTCTGAATTACTATGGCTTTAACTGAGTTGGTGTCATCACACCAAGACTTGCAAGTCCTATTTCTGAGCCATATTGTACCATGCATGATTCTTTCATTAAAACATTATTCAGACCACCTAATCATGCAAATAGACTAGGAAATTTCATGTTTCAAAAGCACAAGTCAAAACTATGCTATGATTCTTATTCTTTCAATAACCATGTGATGGTCATGTATTTTGACAAACATGCAATTCTTTCATTAAAAGTGTATTCAACATTTATCAACATGTACAACCCTCTATTTTAGATTCAAAATCATATTCAAGTCATATCAATAATCAAGACATTTTAAACACAATTCATATCATATAAAAGATGGAAAAAATCATAACAAGAGAGGGATCCTTTAGGATTCATGTTCTCAATTGTATATTCATCCTTAAACACATGCATACATATATATAGAGTTTCAAATCAATTTGGGAAAGGCCTAAAGACCAAACAATACTGATCAAGGCTTCTAAAACATGCTAGTAATCATAAATTCAAAACCCCTTTCTTAAAAATCATGATTTCTAAACTATTAGCGTGAATTAAAAATGGTTTCTTTGTCCATGAAATTTTAGGAAAACCCCACATACCTTAATTTATGACTCTTGAATGAACTCATGCTTTAGGGATGCTATTCAAATAATTGACGGGTGCTTCTTGTAGCCTTCGCAATGGAGATTCTGAATCTCGAAGAATTATTGAAAACCCACGGTGAAATCTTAAGATATTTTGATCTTTGGGTTGAAACCCTAAGAAGTGTTCTTCATGATTTTGAGAGAGAATGATATTATTTTGGTGTTTGGGGGATTTAATCTCGTGTTATGGCTGAATAGGGGGTGGAAAATACCACCTTTACCCTTAAAAATTCAAAAAAAAAAACCTGGAAATTGGGTGTATGCGACAGAGCGTGCGTCGCATGCTAATCGCGCGATGCTACTGTCTCAGTCACAAAAATAGCCATAACTTTTTGCTTAGGTATCGTATTTTGGCAAAATTGATATCGTTGGAAATATAATTTGAAGAGATTTTATTTGATATATGGTAGGCCCTTTAATTCATTATATACAAAGATTTATAGTTGATTAAAGTTGACCCAAGTTTCAACGCTCACTCCAACTCGAACGATAGGAAAGCTTTCAACTCATCCTTGAGTTAGGGGACTTCTATGATCTTAATTCATGCTCAAATAGGTTCCCACACTACATAATTGATTAACATGCCAAATTTTCATAGGATTTATGGCTTTTGGATCATCTAAGCATAGAAATGATAGTTTTTATTCTAGCCCGAAATGCAGGGTGTTACAGACCAACTCCAAGGTCATTTTAAGTTTTAAGTCATGTCCTTCGGGCTAACAAATTCCCCAACAGCCTTCATGGACTTGAAGGTTAGGAGTCCTATGGTAAATCCTAAAATTCTCCTTCCATAGATTTTAGGAGTCCCATATATTTTAGGAGTCTAGTTAATATAATAAAAATAATTAAATAATATTGAAGCAAATAGTGAAAGAACAGTTTTGTCTTAAGGAGAGTTTTTTAATGAAGGACAAAAAGTTCAAATCATTTTTCTAAGAGTTTTCGCACTTTAAATATATTATAGATTATCATTTATAGTTGTTATATTTAATTCACAGTCAATGTATTTACTTTTACTCAGCAGTCTGTATTCATAAAAAATAAAAATACACTACCTATTTAGTCGTGCCAAAAACACTATCATTTTTTTTTATTTTTCATTTTTTTCATCTTTATATTTTTTTAATTTTCGCGTTTTCCCCTTTTTTCTTATACTTTTTTCTTTTTTTAATTTCTTTCTTTCATTTTTTTTTCTCTTCTATCTCTAACTTCTATTTTTCTTTCTTTTTTTCTTCTTTGATATTTTTATCTTCTTTTTTGTACTTATTTTCTTTCTCATTTTTTGATCTATTTTATATTTCTATATCTTTGAAAAAATGATTACTCGAGAACAAGTCAGGATGATAACGTAAATACCACAATTATTTATCGTATTTATATTCACACCATCATTTATATTTTTGTATTCATTGATACAAATGTATTTGTATTTGTATTTTAAAGTTCGTGCTTGTATTTGTATTTTGTATTTCGCATTTATATTTATATTTTATAGTTCGCATTTGTATTTGTTAGTTCGCACAATCATTTATATTTTATACAATTCGCACTTGTATTTCAAAGAATTATTTTATATTTGTATTTTATAATTGACAGCATATTGTATTTGTATTTTGTGACTTTATTGTGTTTGTATTTATATTTGTATTTGTATTTTCTTTTCGTCGTTGCATTTGTATTTTTAAGAAATTATTTTATATTTATATTTGTCCGTTGATCGTATATTGTATTTGTATTTGTAATTTTTTATATTTTATTTGTTTGTAGTTGACAACATCATTTGTATTTTTAAATAATAGAAATAGAATTGTTATGTTTTTTTTCTATGAACACTTGTATTTACATTTATTGATATATTTTGCATTTTATTGATGCAAATTTAACAATAAAAACAAAAATTTATAAATTATACGAATACAAATGTTACATTTGAATCAAATTATACATATTTATACAACTTGAACCATATGCATACAAAATGATACTTATTTATATACAAATATAAATGATAAATTTAAAATACAAATACGAATGATATATTTGCATTGAATGACACATTGCATATTTATGTGTTTTAATCTCAAGAAAATACAATTAATCAATATACTTAGTTATATATAAATACGAATGATAAATTATACATATTCATGGCTAAACTATTCACATGGCTAAACTATTCAACTATAAATAATATATTTATTTAAAATATATAGTATGATATGAATAAATATAAGATATAAAATACAACAACAAGCAAGAAAAAAATATTAAAAAAAATAAAAAAGAAGAAAAAAAATGATCAAAAAATGAAAAAAAATAAAAGAAAATACCAAAAAAAAACTGCAAAAAAACAAAAGAAATAAAGAAAAAGATGAAGAAATAAAAAGAAAATACAAAAAAAAAAGAGAAAAAAGAAAAAAGAAAAAAAAAAAAAATGGAAAAACAAGAAAAAAGGAAAAAAAAAAAGAAAAACTTAAAAAGAAAAAAGAAGAAGAAAGAGAAAGAGAAGGTACAGAAAGAGAGAAAATAAATGAAAGAGGTTATAAATTGTATTTAATTGACCAGATAGACTATAGATTGTAATTAATTGAAACTTAGGCTAAATAGGATAATTAAAAACCTATGTTTACTAAGCCACATATTTATTCCTTAATAAAACTCATATTAGAACCCTTGACTCCCATTCTAATATAAAATCTAACTTAATTCTCCGTATAAATAATTAAATGATTAATAAATTCTCCTCTGTTTTATATTACTTCACCTTCTTATTAGAGATAAAAACTGTTTCAATTTAGTGTGAAGTTTTAGTAGAGAGAGAAAGACCCATTTCTTTCTACACTCCACTTCTCGGCACCTACAAAGACCTGAGTATGACCACCACTCCAAATCAGCCACCGATTCCACTGGACCCTCCTAACCCACAAAATTGCAACAACACATCCAACTCACTTGAGAGAAAATCCTACAAAAATATTTTGTCTAGGGTTAATTCACCTGAACAAAATCCCCCATTGTCTATGCATATAGATTCAATTTCACAACCTTCATTATCTAGTGATACAGATATTCCCCTCTCGTCGGAGGATAAGCAAAGACTCTACTGACCATGGAAATTCTCTGTCATAGTTAAATTGGTGGGTAGAAAACTGAACCATGAGTATGCAAAAAAGAAAATTTTGAATCTCTGTAATTAAGGGAGCTCATCATTCTAATCGATCTCGGACTCGAATACATAACAATCAAGCTTAAAGAGGAGGAGTCCTAAAGGAAAGTCATCCAAGAAGGACCCTGGTTCATTGCTGGAGCATATCTATTGGTGAGATTATGGAAACCTAATTTCGTTCCCACAAATTCATTAATAGAGTATACTTTGATCTGGGTTAGGCTTCCTCACCTCCCCACAGAATTTTATGACAGACAGATCTTAACAAAAGTTGGAAACTCCATAGGAAAACTACTAAAGATCGATGCCTGCACATCCGTCACGCTAAGGTGCAGATATGTTCGAATATGCATGCAAGTTCCCATGGAAGAACCAGTTAAAGGTTCAGTGGTTATCGATTCACACAAATAATAGATTCTCTATTAGGAGAGAGGTTTTTGTGTAAAGGTTGTGGGAGATTGGGTACGCTGGGAAATTGTACACACTCAACACATCAAGTCCCTAACCATAGAGAGCCAACCACAATAGCCACTCCGACGATCAATAGCGACTGGAAGATGGTGAATTTTACCAAAGGGAGAAATGCCAAACATCATCCACAGGTGGCAGGTAAACGAACACAATTGTAACAAATCAAGGTAAAAAAATTTTATGCTTCAACAGGTAAGTTCCTTGAAACTCGATCTGTTCAATTCTCAGCATTAAATCATCGAAAGACTGGCGAAAATAGCAGAGAACCCAAGGCAGATGCCCCGATGTAGCTGTAACACCCCGAGTCTGTACCCCAGATGTTAGACAATGCTGATAATCTCGAAGGACCATAAGCTAACCCATGACTAGTATATGCTGCAATAACTGAATAATAATATTGTAGTATGCAGAAATTAGACAGAAAAATATGTCATAAGGTTTAATACTATAATAAAATTGAATACGATATAACAAATAACGAATCTGATATATCTGTCTGAAAATACTCTAGTCTGAAAAAGCCTTTAAACTGTATGAGATATGGAGTTGATGGGACAAGTTCCCAACTAAATCCAAACTACTAAAATAAGCTGAACTACTGAAATAATCAATCATCATGTCCTCGAACTAACAGGACTCACCACTGACTCTATCAGCTGAATATCTAAACTGCTAAGTAGGATTGGGAGCCCGCGCGTCTGAACCTATGATATAAAATATCATAGTGCAAAAGAAAGGTATGCATCAGTACTTTGAATGTACTAGTATGCAAAGTGAGGTAGGCTGAAATACATGGGTTCGTATGCATGAACAACACTGACTGAATAACATGAATATAACTGAATAAGAGTACATGTGTGAATACGTAAAATATAACTGAGATCATGATAACACTGAATACTAAGTTTTGAATTACTGATTTACTGATATCTAAGTTTACTGATACTGTGAAAATGATAACTGAGGGACTATATCTGACAGTCTTGATCGTATGGAACTATACTAAGATTCGTACTGAACTGCGTAACTGTATCTAACAGTCCTAAATCTATATAACTGAACTGAGTTCCATTCTAAGACTGGAACTAAAACTGAGACCGTGGAGGTAATCATCTAACCAATATGCCCCTTTCTGAATAGATTAGGGTCCAACCTATAACCCTATTTAGAAGGGTGTAAGTACCATGCCATAGTTAAAGACAACTGTGAGTTAACCCTCTCTGAAAGGAAGCTCTTTCGTCAACCCTCGCTGGCAGGAAAACCCATACGAGATATATCAACCCTAATTTGGTAGGAGGATATCTCAACCTACACTGGCTATATAGTACTGTAACGCAGGGATTGCTACTAAAGGTCAAACCCTCTGCTAGCAGGAATGCCCCCATCCCTGTGTTAACTCAGTGCTGAATCCTACTCCCAACTGAATTGACACTAAACTGATTCTTAGTTCATACTAGACTTGACTGAACTGTTACTGATTATACTGTCTAACTAATTGAATTGAGTTAACTGAGTTCTGAGCTGAATACTGAATCGAACTGGACTGATACTGAGTCTACTGAGTTTTTCTTGAGTTTTGTAATTAACTGAGAGTACTCTTGATCGTGATATGACTAATACTATCCTGAGACTGACCATGGCTCTAGGTAATCACCTAAATTGTCGGGTATAAATACCCCTAGGACTCAATAGCATAAATTATAAGGCATGGCACAATCTTGAAACATGATAAATAACTACTTGATCATCATTCCTTCATTGGGACATTATAGAAAACACGTGCATGACATGAACTTGAAAATACATGCTAACATGATATAATTTCATTATTTAATTCTCATGAACAACTCATCAAACACTTGGAAGGAATTGCATATGCACATAGTACTAATCAACACATGAGCATCACAATTTCAAGGCTTTAACATGATTGACATGATACTACATACATAATAGTTGTTTTTACATAAATCTTGTACTTAATCATGGAATAGAAATCCAATCAACATTATAATCATGAATACACTTGAATTCAAATCATGAAAAGCGTGAAATCAAGCTACTTGAAGTTTAAAAAAGTTTCTTGGACTCCAAGGGTGGAAGGAACCCTTGGATGAACACTTGACATACCTTGGTTGCTAAATTCTTGAAGAAAAATAGTGAAACGTAGCCTTGGCTTTGAAATTAAATCACCTAGGGTTCTTGTTCTTGAGCGATTTGAGAGAAAGTAAGTATATTTTGCTCAATAAGAGTTGAATCTTGTGTTTTAGGGATGAATAGGGGTGGGGAAAAGACCCTAATACCCCTGAGAATACGGCTTTTTAATTAGTGAAAACTAGATTGTCGACGCGCAGAATGACACGTCGCGTCATTGGCATCAACGTGATGGACAACGCACCTCATCGAGTACGCATCAGTTCACTGGAAATTGCCACTGGGAGCCAAGAAAAAATATTGATTGACGCAATGGCCGCCGCGCCGTACGTCACTGAGATCTCATCGATTCACTGTTTTGGATTCCCAAACGTGGTTCAAACGAGGTCCAAAAAATACGAAACTCGTCTGGGAACACCTACTGACATTCCTGGTCATGAATCAACCTAAAAATTGACATTTTAAGTTCATAAGAGTTGTGAAATAGAGTTACCAACTTATAAAGGCCAAAATAATACTAAGTCTGAATACTTAGCTTGAATTTTTCTAGCTCTGGGACCCCTTAGCAAGCTTAAAAGACTGAGTTGAGCTTAGGATTTTGCAGGGTCTTACAGCAGCTAACCCATTGGTCCAGGCAACAGGTCTAAATGACTCCACCCAAATCAAGGCCAGTACACCTAATATGGGCCTAGGATATCCGAAGCCTAATCCCAAGGGGATTAATCCCATTTCCACCTCGAAAGTAAAAGACAATATCAAAGGACCCAAGAAAAGGTCCATAGACTCTGGGCCCAAACAAAGTCTCCAGGCCCAAAATTGCTTTCCAAGCTTATCCACTAAGCTTATACCTGACCCAATGTGTTTGAATATTTCCAATCATAACCCCAAGCCTCGAGATGTCGATTGCAGTTATGAGCTGGACACTCCTCCTCGATTCCCCCACACTCTTTCTCCCTCTACTTCTCAAACAATAGTGTCTCTTCCTAAAGAGCAAAAAGCTCATATCAATCAAAAGAAAGAAACTGTCACTTCCAAAACCTTTGCATTTAATGCAAATAATAGTGATACTGATGAGGAAATATGAGAAGTCCCCAAGACTTCTGACTATTCCCTTAAAACGATAAATATCCTTCTCTCCCTCTTCTGCCAGCTGACTCAAAAAATGGAACCCTTTCCCTCCAACTCAAGCTTAACCCTAATAGTTTTCATCTCTCCATCACTCTTTCCAAACCACCAGCCAACCTCATGGCTGGAGCTATATCTTTCCAACCAAGTGATCCCTCTCTACTTGATCCTAGAAGATAGCCCCATAACAATCTTGATCCAAAACCCATTCCACCTTGGTCAGGTAATAATGGAGGGTCTCAACACAAAACTACAGACATATCGTCAACAAGTTTGGATGGCCACTCTGATGAGTTAAAACACTCAGAGTCTTTCATTTAATTTTTTCCCGTAGTTGAATTCAACAGAACTTACAAGCATGAGCAACAACCTTATATTTTTCCCCCAAAAATTCCAAGACTCCTAGCCTCAGGTCCACTCTTTATAAGAGAATAAGGAAACCTACCCACACATCATCTACCTCCAATTAACCCAGGACCCTCATAAGTGGCCTTATCACAAGAATTGGAGGAGAGGGGGAAGACCATGGAATCCATAAGATAAAACAACAGAGAGATGGAGAGAATTCTTACAACACTTAAGGTACCAAAAGAAGAGGTACTCACTCAAGATAAACCCTTCACTCACACAGGTTCGAGGACCTTATCAGAGAAATTTTACTAGTTCTCATTCATCTAGACCTCAATAAGATAGACCTTCAGATTTCTATACCATTCATAAATATCTTCTACACTGCTAAAATAAAGCGCATCTCTAAGAAATGAAAGAAGATGATGGATACACTCTCAACCCCAACTCTAAGAAGGGGAAAGAGATACTAATGAAAGCAAGCCCCTCCCAACCACCTGTAATAATGAATTGCATGATATGGAATATTGGAGGGTTAACAATACAGAATTAAAGAGACACTACAAATCTATGATAGGTATCCATAAGCTCTCCCTTGTCGCCCTCTTTGAAACTCATATGTGCGACCACAAGGGTATGGCTAACATTCTGGGCTTTTCTAACTTTATCTAATTTCCTACCTCTGGTAACTCGGGAGGTATTATCATCATGTATTACAACAACGTTATGAATATTTAGGAGATCTCTCTCTCTTTATCCTTAAGTCATCCATATTGTGATTAAGGTTAGCAACCTCCCACTCATCTTGACTTTTTAATTTAGTCTATGAAATGCTCCGAGTTTGTACCCCAAACGAGACATAGTGCTCATAATCTTGGAGGAACACAAGCAAACCCAAGTCTGGTACCTGCTGTAATAACTGAATAATAATACTATAAATATGCAACAAGTAGGTGGAAAATATGCTATAAGGTTTAATATAGTAATAAAACTACATACGGTATAGTGATGTGATACCAAAACTGAAATATCTGTCTGAAAAGCCTCTAAACTGTCAAAACTGTGGAGTTGATAGGACAAGCCCCCAACTAAATCCAACTACTGAAAGTGAACTAATAACTAAAATACTAAAACAAAACAATCATGTCCTTAAACTATGAGGACTCACCACTAACTCTAACTACTGAAAGTCTAAACTGTTAAGGGTGCTTGGGAGCCCGCGCATCTGAACGTATGATATAAGACATCATAGCACAAAATAAAGGTATGCTTCAGTAATTTGAATGTACTGGTATACTCAATGAGGTAGGCTAAAATGCATGGGTTCATATGCATGAACAATGCTAACTGAATATCATGAATATGACTGAATAAGAGTGTATGCATGAATATGTATACTATAACAAAAATCATGATAAAATTAGATACTAGTCTGAATATTGATTAAATGATATCTGAGTATACTAATACTAAATTACTGATAACTGAATGATTGTATCTGACAGTCCTGAATCTGTGGAACTATACTGAGTTTCGAACTGAACTGAGTTCTATACTAAGACTGAATCAAAGACTGAGACTATGGGAAGTAATCATCTAACCGACATACCCCTTCTCCAACTGATTTGGGGTCGAACCTGTAACCCCAATTGGAAGAGTGTCAATACCGTGCCATGGGTAAAGACGAGTTGTGAGTTATTCTTCTCTGACAAGAAGCTCTTTCTTCAACCCTCACTGATAGGAAAACTTAAATAAGATATATCAACCCTAGTCTTATAGGGAGATATCTCAACTTACACTGGCTACGTAGTTCTGGAATGCAAGGATTGCTTCTAAGGACCACACCCTCTACTGGCAGGTAAGCCCTCATTCTTGGGTTCACTCGGTGTTTAATCCTACTTCCAACTGAATAGACACTAAACTGATTCCAAGACTATACTGAGCTTGACTAAACTGTTACTGATTATACTATTTGACTGAACTAAACTGAGTTCACTAAGTTACGTGGACTGGTAGAATACTACAGAATTCTATTAATTGACTGAGTACCATTGAGTTCTAAACTGAATATTGTGACTGACTTATGAATACTACTGAGATTTTCCTGAGTTATGTAACTGACTGAAGTTCTAGGTAAACGGCTAAGTTTTCGGGTATTGAATACCCCCAGGACTCGATAGCATGAAAGGTAAATCATAGCATAAGCTTGGAAAGCATAATCATGTGTACTTGTTCACAACTAATTCATGGAAATATCTTATCAAACAATTGCATAATACAACTTGCACATAAGCTAACATGACATGATCTCTTTCCCTTATTAGTTCACATGATTAATTCATCAAGCACTTGGTGAGCATACATATGCACATAACACTAAACAATAAGTAGACATCATAATTCAAATCCCCATTGACACTTTCAAGGGTTTTACATGGATCCTCATGATATTACATACATATCAATTAACCTTACATGAAACGTATCATAAAACATGGATCAGAATCTCAATTAATCATTATAAACATGGATATAATCTAACCCAACATGAAATTCATGAAATTTATAAACTTGAAGTTTAAAAATAGTTTCTTAACTCCAAGGGTGGAAGGGACCCTTGGATGAACCCTTCACATACCTTGATTACTACTTTTGAGAAGATTGAAATGAGCTCTTGAGACTTGAATTCTTGAACTTGATAAGGCTAGGGCTTGCTCTTGAGAGAGTTTATGAGTAAAGAATGAAATTCTGCCCTATAGGCTGATTAATTTCATGTTAAGGCTGAATAAGGGTAGGTAAAATGACCCATTTTCTTCCACAACCTGCATTAAAATAATATTGAACAGGGATGCCCTCACGTCGTGACCCTTACTCGGGTCAAGCAACCATCAATGCGCGACCCTTACTTGGGTTGACTGGCCCTCGCGACACGGGGCTAGCTCGGCCCTTCACTATTTTGGGCATCCAAAATCGCCCTTACACTAGTCCAAAAAATTCAAAACTTGCCTGAGATGACATAGAAGTGACCCTGATCATGAATCAATCTAAAAATCAACTAACTAAGGCCGTAAAGGTTGGAAATAAAATCTTCCAAATTTAGAAGGCTAAAATGATTCTAAGTCTCGATACTTAGCTAAAATTTTCTAAGTCTGAGACCCCTTTAACAAGTTTAAAGGACTGAGTTAAGCTAAGAATTTTACGGGGTCTTGCAATATCTCCCCCTTGGAAACATTCATTCTCGAATGAGACTGACTAAGATGGGAGAATAGACAGACTGCAAGTACATACTGGACATACACAATGAAAACATGATTTCATGGCTGAGACTACTGTTATACAGGAATTTCATATTGAACATGTATATCTGATGCATGATTTCATAACTAATATTACTGATAAACTAAGTTTATATATACTAAAAATGCATGTCTGATGCATGAGTACATGACTGAACACGATTCATGAATGCATGACTGAATATGCAACGATAACTGATACCAAGTTTGCGAGGAAAATCTGGGCATGGGATTGAGTAAGTTTTTAAGGAGAACTGTTACCTTGAGCTGAGTCTGGGTTTGTGGAAAAGAGGTTAGGATACTTGGTCCGCATATCTACTTCTTCTTCCCAAGTATCTCCCTCAATGGACTGATTGCGCCAAAAAACTTTGACTAGAGGGACTTTTTTGTTCCTAAGTCTACGAATCTGATAGTCAAGGATTTTGACTGAAACCTCTTCATAAGAGAGACTGTTCTGGATATCTACACCCTCTATCGGTACTACGGCTGCTGGGTCACCTATGTTTTTCTTACGCAAGGAGACGTGGAACACTAGATGCACTGAAGCTAATTTGAAGGTAACTCGAGCTCATAAGCTACCTTTCCGAAATGGCAGAGAATTTGGTTAGGATCGATATATCAGGGGCAGAGCTTCCCTTTTTTGCCAACCTCTTCACTCCTTTCATAGGAGAGATTCTTAAGAATACCAAATCATTGATCCCGAACTCGAGATTATTTACTGAATGCGCATGAACAGGAACATAAAACATAACTGAGCCTGAAATATGATACAAGAACTAATTATCATGAATGGAACCGAGTCCCTAAATACATGGCTTACGGCTAAGATTGGAACTTGAGGGTCCACCTATAAGTACCCACTACTCCAAACTGGATTCATTATGTGAAGAGAAGATAGAAGGTTCGAGTCATGAAAACTCGAGGGAGTTATAGTACATCTCCCCCTTGGGACATTATGTCCCCTGAAGAATGCTGACTTGGCTGAGATACTGAGGAAAAACTGAGACAATGCACAGAGCACCTATGAATTGAATCGTGACTGTATATGGGGGATCTAAAACTAAGACATGACACCCGAACTGAGCTAAACTCACAACCATAGGGTTGCTCGATTTTGGAATAGTTACTTTCATGAGACTTCGGATAGTTTGACTAGATGGAAAGATGGAAAACCACACCACACGAATTTGTTCGTCTGACTGCTAAACTGAATTACAAGCTTTATGGACTAACTCATATTGAAAACTTATTATCAATTGGAGATTTTTCCCTAACACTCTTTTTATTGAGTTGCCAGCAACTTTAGGGAGCAATGAAAGCTTGGCATTGTCTGAATAAGACATCAAAATATGGCTAGAATTTTGTAATATGAGGCGAGGCCTACAAATCATCATCTAAGATAGAGTGATTAAGACTTATGCACTGCAACTACAAATTTTCAAGCTTAGATATATCCGTTGAATACTCCATCAACTATACCTCCACCTTAGTATGACACTTCACTTGGGACTACCGAAAAATATTTGTATGGGTACTACGCACGAATGTAAAAGCATACTAACTTATCTAATTAACTAAATAGTTGATAGCTGAATACTGGGTCTACAAGATTGAACTATACTTCATCTAAATAATTGGACTGAAACTGTGTAGTATCATGTATACGAGGTAAGGACTGATTGGGTAATAGGATATAACTGAGCATGAATTTGTGAAAGCTATATTATTTGAGAATTCAAGACCAACGTATAACATAGTTCTGAAATATAAGGTACTGAAATACTAATAACTGAGTAACTAATAATTGTACGCTATGGTCGAGCTAACCTGAAACTAAACTGAGTTTCTGATCTGATTACAAGATTGAGACTGACATTATAACTAAAACTGTAACTAAGACTATGATTCAGATGGTAGTTAGGACTAAACACACTGTAAGGCATGAGTGCAGAAGTCATGATCTTAATAACCTAAGTTTTGGAGTTTTTGTGTTCATGGAACATGACTCGTACTACTGAGTGAACTGGAACTCCTCATACTAAGAACTGGAAACGCACACGATTCTATGTAAAGTGCATGAATATAAGCTATGTTCATGGAGATGAGACGTAAAGCATGCGTAAGTATCGTGATGACTGAAGTACAAAACTTTAAACTGACGTAAAGATAGGTTGGGCATCATTCTCATCTATTATTTTTCTACATATACTAATATTACTACTGAAATCTGGAAGCCTGACTTCCTGAGATAACATAACTAAATAGTTCCTATATACTCATCAGGCTATGATAGACTGACCCACTAGGGTGGAGGCTGAGAAAGGTTTTGTTAATATTTGGTCTGACTTTAAAGTTAACTACTATGCAAAGAGTTACAAAAGATAAAGAAGCTCCTGGATCTGATGAGACATAAACATGTAAATGAGAGGTCTATAACGTACCAGTGACCGCATCAGGAGAACTTTCCCAATCTTGCCTGGACTGAAATGCATAAAGCCTATTTGGGCGTTGCCCACTGGCGGCACTGAAAGTGGCACCCTACTAATTCAGGCGACCAAACTGAGCTGAAGGACAACTATACTGACTTCGTAGACCAGCCTTACGATAATCTCAGACTCTGTGAACTGGCTCTCCATATCCAAAACATACATTACTGTTAGCTCTACACATACCCTTATGATTCTTACGGCATTCTTCACAAAGTGGATTAGTATGAACACCGCTTGCACTACTCTGGGTTTTGGAGCCTGACGCCCTATCATAACTGTCATTCCTGGACCTTGGTACTGGTGTACTAGCTGCTGGGGATGAAAACTTCTAACTAAATTAAGAACGATTACCGCCCTCTAAC
>NC_061121.1:54447300-54463154 GCF_002878395.1 Capsicum annuum | reverse complement strand
GGGATGAAAACTTCTAACTAAATTAAGAACGATTACCGCCCTCTAACCTTGGTTGGGAAAAACTAAAGCTACCCATTTTGGCTTTCTTATTTTCTCTCTCCTTCTTCTTAAGTTTTTGTTCCTTAGTCTGTTGAGCATGGACCATAAGCCTAGATATGTCCATCTCCCTAATCAACATCGCAGTCCTGCACTTCTTAACCACTCTACCCGATACCCCAGACACAAACTTGCTCATTCTGGATCTATTGTCTACTACTACATGAGGAGCATACCTGTCTAACTTGTAAACTTAAGAGAATACTCTTTTACACTCATACTGCCTTGCCTAAAATTGATGAACTTTAACACCTTGGCTTCTTTCAGCTCTAAGGGAAAGAATCTATCTAAGAAGGTCATAGCAAACTCTTCCCATTCTATAGGCTCTGCATCTGTACCCCTGTCTACCTTTCACTTCTTAAACCATGTATGGTTTATATCTTATAGATGATAGGCGGCTAACTCAGCACTCTCATTGGAAGTCACTCCTATGATATCTGTGACTTTCTGAACCTGATCGAGGAACTCCTGTGGATTCTCTTCAGACTTAGAACCTGAGAATAAGGAAGGATTCATTCGGGTAAAGTCTCGAGTCTTGGATGCAGCAGTATTGGCCACTGGGTTGGCAGGAACAACAGCTGGCCATTTATTCTGAGTTGTGACTGAATTGGCAAGAGTAGTGAATGTAGCCCTGAATTTTGCATGAGAGACTTGCTCGTCCAGGGGATCTACCTGAACAGGCTGAGGTGCTGACTGATTTCTGATTCTTCTTTCATTAGTCCTTTTGAGAGGTATGTTCTGCAAGTGAAAGGAAAAAGTGAATTAGACTGAGAGTTTTACTGGAGCTCATGCTTACTCGCATAATATGAATACTGAAAGAAGGGAAAATTTTCCTAAAACATCTCATAGTCTCTTGTCCATAAGTGTGGCGCGCTACACACCCATGCACAAAACTCTACAAGATGCGGATTTCAGACTTCCTAGGACTCTGTGGAACCTTAGGCTTTGATACTAAGTTTGTAACACCTCGAGTTTGTACTCCGGATGCTATACGGTGCTCATAATCTCGGAGGACCACAAGCTAACCTATGTCTGGTACCTTCTGCAATAACTGAATAATAATACTGTAAATATGCGAAAAGTAGGAGTAAAACATGCCATAAGGTTGAATACTGTAATAAAAATGCATATGGTGTAGTGATACCAAAACTGAAATATCTATCTGAAAATACTTCTAGTCTAAAAAGCCTCTAAACTGTTTGAACTGTGGAGTTGATGGGACAAGCCCCCAACTAACTCCAACTACTAAAAGTGAACTGATAACTAAAATACTGAAAGAAAACAATCATGTCCTCGAACTATGAGGACTCACCACTAGCTCTGACTACTGAAAGTATAAACTGCTAAGGGTGCTTGAGAGCTCGCGGTTTGAACCTATGATATAAGACATCATAGCACAAAAGAAAGGCATGCGTCAGTACTTTGAATATACAGGTATGCTCAGTGAGGTAGGCTGAAATGCATAGGTTCATATGCATGAACAATACTAACTTAATATCATGGATATGACTGAATGAGAGTACATGCATGAATACGTATACTGTAACTGAAATCATGATGACACTAGATAATGAGTCTGAATACTAATTAACTGATATCTGAGTATACTAATACTAAATTATTGATAACTGAATGATTGTATCTAACAGTCCTAAATTTGTGGAACTGTACTGAGTTCTGAACTGAACTGAGTTCTATACTAAGACTGAATTTCAGACTGAGACTGTAGGAAGTAATCATCTAACTGATATGCCCCTTCTCTAACTGATTTGGGGTCCAACCTGTAACCCCAGTTGGAAGGGTGTCAATACCGTACCACGGGTAAAGACAAGCTATGAGTTAGCCCTCTCTGACAGAAAGCTCTTTCATCAACCCTCGCTGATAGGAAAACTTAAATGAAATATATCAACCCTAGTCTTATAGGGAGATATCTCAACCTACGTTAGCTACGTAGTTCTTGAATGCAAGGATTTCATCTAAGGACCACACCCTTTACTGGCAGGTAAGCCCTCATCCTTAGGTTTCCTCGGTACTGAATCCTACTCCGAACTGAATAGACACTAAACTAATGCCTAAACTGTACTGTGCTTGACTGAACCATTACTGATTGTACTATTTGACTAAACTGAACTGAGTTTACTGAGTTCCATGGACTAACGAAATACTACTGAATTCTGTTAACTGACTGAGTACTATTGAGTTCTGAACTGAATATTGTGACTGACTTATGAATACTACTGAGATTTTCCTGAGTTATGTAACTGACTGAAGTTCTAGGTAAACGGCTAAGTTTTCGGGTATTGAATACCCCCAGGACTCAATAGCATGAAAGGTAAATCATAGCATAAGCTTGGAAAGCATAATTATGTGCACTTGTTCACAACTCATTCATAGAAACATTTTATTAAATACTTGCATGATACAAGTAACACATAAGCTAATATTATATGATCTCTTTCCCTTATTAGTTCACATGAGTAATTCATCAAGCACTTGGTGAGGATACATATTCATATAACACTAAACAATAAGTAGACATCATAATTCAAATCCCCATTGACAATTTCAAGGGTTTTACATGGATTCTCATGATATTACATACATATCAATTAACCTCACATGAAACGTATCATAAAACATGGATTAGAATCCCAATTGATCATTATAAACATGGATATAATCTAACCCAACATGGAATTATGAAATTCATAAACTTAAAAATTTAAAAATAGTTTCTTGGACTCCAAGGGTGGAAGGGACCCTTGGATGAACCCTTCACATACCTTGATTACTACTTTTGAGAAAATTGAAGTGAGTTCTTAAGACTTGAATTCTTGAACTTGATGAGGCTAGGGCTTGCTCTTGAGAGAGTTTATGAGTAAAGAATGAGATTCTGCCCTATAGGCTGATTAATTTCGTGTTAAGGCTGAATAAGGGTGGGTAAAATAACCCATTTTCCCCCATAACCCATATTAAAATAATATTGAACAGGGTTGCTCTTGCATCACGACCTTTACTCGAGTCAAGTAGCCATCGCGGCGCGACCCTTACTTGGGTTGACTAGCCCTCGCGACGCGGGGCTAGCTCGACCCTTCACTATTTTGGGCATCCAAACTCACCTTTATACTAGTCCAAAAAATTCAAAACTCGCCTGAGATGATCTACAAGTAACCCTGATCATGAATCAATCTAAAAATTAACTAACTAAGGCTGAGAAAATTTTAAATAAAATCCTCCAAATTTGGAAGGCTAAAATAATTCTAAGTCTCAATACTTAGCTAAAATTTTCCAAGTTTGGGATCCCCTTAACAAGCTTAAAGGACTGAGTTAAGCTAAGAATTTTGCAGGGTCTTACAGTCTATGCTAGCACCTTCTTTGAGGATAAGAAAACTCTCTGGCATAACCTCCAAGAGTTCTCTCACACCTCAGGAGCCAACCCCAATACCACTTGGATCATTGGAGGTGACTTCAATGAAGTCCTGAAAGCCTCCGAGAAAGTTAAAGGTAACCCCATCAATCGCTCCAAAGCTTCTACCTTCTAGAAATGCATTAATCAATACAACCTTATTGACCTTGGATTTAAGGGGGGAAAATTCACTTGAATTAACAAAAGGTATAGGAATAAAAGTAGCCTTATTCTTGAAAGACTTGATAGATGCTTAGCTAATGAATCTTGGCTTAAGCTCTTTCCTGAGGCCTTTATTTCCCATCTCCCTAGGACCCACTCCGACCATTGTCCCCTGAAATTAGAACTCCGTAAAGATCAAAGAAATATCAGTAAGGTCTTTAGTCTCGAGACTATGTGGTGTTCCCACCATGATTTCCATAACTTAGTTAGAGAGGCGTTCTCTAATTCCCCTCACCTCTCTGGAGCCTTAAATGCTTTCCAGGACTCTGCCTTTATCTGGAATAAGGAAACTTATCAAAATATCTTCCACAACAAAAAATAATCCTAGCCAGACTGAATGGAATCCAGAGTTTCCCTGATTTTCCTCACATCTCTTTTTTCCATGGGTTAGAGAAAAAGTCACTAGGGAGTTCAACCAGATACTTCAACAAGAGCAAGAGTTCTGGAGACTCAAATGCAGGATCAAATGGCTAGCTGAAGGAGATTCCAACACCAATTTCTTTCATAATTGAACCTTCAATAGGAGAAGAAATAGAATTAATGCTTTAGAGATGATAGTGGAAACTGGATCTTCAAACTTGACGATATCAAATCGAATATCTTTCTTTTCTATAATTCCCTCTTCATCACTGACCATACTTCTGCCTACTGTTAAAGAAATCCCTCTCACAGAGGCTATATAAACACTTAAGACCATAGCCTCCTTGACTCTCTCCCCACCCTTAAAAAGATCAAAGATATTGTCTTTTCTTTTAAGCCCAGGAAAGCTCCCAGCCCGGATGGGATCCACACCCTTCTTTTTCAAAAGTATTGGGACATTGTTGGCCCCCATGTCATTAAATTCTACACTAACACCTTCCAATCTTGTCATATACCCATGGAGGTCAACACCACATACCGTTACCTAATCATTAAGTGTATGAATACTTCCAGCCTCAAGAACTTTAGACCCATTGGCCTCCGTAACACCCAGTACAAGATCGTATCTAAGCTTATTGCTGGCAAACTTAGACCCTATCTTGACAATATTATTGGTCAGAGTCAAGATATCTTTCTTTCTAGAAAGAGAACTTCAGACAATGCCATCATTCTCTAAGAAATTATCACTCACTTTAAAAAAAAATGAAAGGGAAGAAAGGTAACATAATTCTTAAAATCAATCGGAAAAAATCTTATGACAGGATTGAGTGGTCCTTCATTAGGCAAGCTCTCCACTTTTTCAGCATTCCTCCCAGGCTAAGTTTCTTTATCATATCATGTATCTCCTCTTCTTCCATCTCCATCCTAATAAATAGAAAGAATATTGAATTCTTCCAACCAAGCAGAAAAGTCAGACAAGGTAAACCCATATCCCCCGACCTCTTTATTATGTGAATGAAACTCCTCTTTAGGAAGATTGATCATGATATTGACCTTCTAAATTAGACCTCCATTACTATTAGTAGAATGGGTCCTCCTCTGTCCCACATTTTCTTTAAGGATAACTTAGTTCTTCTTATCAAGGCAGACATAAAAAACTGCAACACTATAAAAAAAACTGGATAAATTCAGCCTTTTCTCTGGCCAGAAAATTAACCTCACTAAGTCCAAGGTCATCTTCTCAAATAACTGCACTCCCACTATAAAAAAATCTCTTACTTTCATCTTGAATATCCAACCTTGAGAGGAGTTTGGGAAATACTTAGGCTACCCTATCTTCCACAGGAAGCCTAGCAATAGAGACATTCCAATTTATAGTGGACAACTTGAACACCAAACTCTCTGAATGAAAGACCAAATTCCTCAATGTTGTAAGAAGAACCACCCTAGTTAAAGCCTCTCTCAGTAGCATCCCCGCCCATATTATGCATTACATCTTCTTACCTAGTAAAATCCTCAATATCATTGATAGGACTCAAAGAAACTTTATCTGGGGCTCTGCTGCTGAAAAGAGAAAACTTCACCTCATCAAATAGATACCCTGACTCTCCCTAAAAGAGAGGGGGTCTAGGTATGCAAAGAGCCATCACTAGGAATGAAACCATGCACATTGGCCTGGCATGGAGATTTTATCACCAGTATAGCAAGCTTTGGACTTCTGTGTTGAGGAATGAATATAACTTCCTTGAGAGTTCTTCCCAAAAAAACTCCTCCACCACCTGGAGAAACATCCAAAAAGGCTGGAGGAACTGTATTCAAAGTTCCCACTAAATTGCCTATAATGTAAAATACATCAAATTCTGGCAAGACAAATGGATCCCAAACCATCCCACCTTAGAAACCTCATCCATGGGCCCCTTCACCCCTCCCAAGCGAACATGGACTTGGCCATAGTCTGGTATGACAATTCTTGGCATTAGGACAACCCTCCCATACAAATCCCTGACAACATTACCCAATCAATCCTCAACACCTTCATACCAAACACTAGAATCACTTTAAATCACCTTATCTAGAGTCTTTCTGGTAATTGCCTTTTTACTACTAAAAGTGTCTTCCACTTCATAAATTAGAGGCATAAAATCTTCAAACAGGACCCCCCTTTCTTTCCTTTTCCTAGATCTGGAAGGCCCCTGCCCCATCCCCCACCAAAAAAAAAATCAAATTTTTCATGTGGTTAGCTCAACATAATAAACTCCCAACTAAGTTCAACTTTTTCCAGAATGGTAGTGAACATGCCTCCCAACTATACTAGCTATAATCACCAGGCTGAAGACATCCCCCACATCTTCTTCTACTGTCTTCACTCAACTGACCTCTGGATGTTTATCCTTGATAAGTGTGGCCAGAAAGGATGGGACATCTCTTACTTCTACCCCCATAACTGGAAATCCACCTGAAATAAGCTGGATAACCTCTTATTTGACAACAACCTCCTTTGGCATGAAATTTTCCCCTTTGCCTGGACAATTTAGAAGAATAGAAACTCCAACTCTTTCTACAACAAGAAAAAGAAAATGAGTTTCACCAAAGCCCATATAGAGGCTATTGAATACACCCATATTTCAAGCCCCAAGTCTAGTTCTCGACTTATGTGAACCATCAACATCAAATGGTATCCACCCGGGGAAGCCTCGTACATGCTAAATTTTGATGGTTCTTGCCTAGAAACCCTGGGAAAGGAGGTACTAGGAGAGTGATCGAGAATTGCAGAGGTGATTGGGTAATTGGCTTTGCCAAACACTTCACCCATGCCACCAATAACCAAATGGAGCTCATGGCCTTAATGGAAGGTCTCAAAATTGCCGAAGAGAACCAGTTCCTTCCTTTAGAATTTAATGTCGATTCTAAGGAAATCATATCCATGTTAAAGGAAGGTAACTTACTTTATAACGCCCTACTTGATGATTGCAGGTCAAGAATAAGAAGGTTAGGAAGACCCTAGGTGTTGCACTGCTATAGGGAGCAGCAGATGCGCTGGCAAAGTTGGGAGCACAATCAACGGATCTACAGGAGACCACTATTTTTTATGTTCCACCAATGTGTACCAGGATCCCACTATGGGCAGACAAATCTGGAACTTTTTTTGAAAGAAGAATTAATGTTTGTAATGATAAATTGACTGACGTTTCTTCAAACTCCTTTATTTTGGAACCGGATTAGCAAAGCCGAAGAATATATTAAACTTAATTTATCTTTCTTATGCAATGCAATCCATTTCATCAAAAAAAAAAAAAAAATGGTTCAATTTACATAACCAATTTATGAAATCAGATACTTTTATGTACTATAATTTTTCTTTTCATTTTCAATATTAAAGAACTACATAAATTAGTAGCAGTAAAATGTAAGGTTTCAAAACATTAATAATAAATTAATTTAATAAAATACATCTTTAATTATTGATTTAGTGATTTTCCATGTCAATTGAAATAAAGTAAAATAAAATAGAGGATATAATTTTTTTTGTTCTTCCTCTATTCACTTTTACCTATGTACTTTAAATTTTATGGATAATGATAATATTGTGTGCTCCACAACATGCAGGAGTGACGTTTTCTATTTAAAAAATCTGGGTAGCTCGTAGACAATGAGTACAAAAAGTTGAAACTTGAAGGGATCGTTTGGTAGAGTGTGTATAAAAATAATACAAATTATAATGTATTGGTAATGCAAGTATTAGTCATGCTAGCATTAGTTATGCTAAGATTATTTATGATACATTGTTTGTTTGATGTATTAAAAATAACCTGCATGACATATTTTTAAACAAAAAGTTATTTACAAAAATACTCTCCACAAATATAAAATGATGTGAAAAAGATTTTAAGGAACTATTGTGTCTTTATCCATGCTAATGCATGTGTTAAAGTCCATTTTATTGCTAATACCAAAAAATTTTCATGTATTAGTTATGCATAACATAATACACAATAGAGTGTACAACTAATGTTTGTATTAGTTATACATTATTGAAAAAGTGTACGAAATAAGATATTAGTAATACACAGAGTTAATGCATGCATTATTTTTTCTAATGCATCCTACAAGTCGAGATTGCTGCATAAAAAGAAAAAAGAAATAGTTAATTGGTAATATTGATTAAAGCAAAAGGAAGACAGTGAGATTTATTTATAAAGAGCTTCGCTAGCACTAATTGAAATAGAGTTTTTTTGGGGGGAGATAATTACATGGCTTAGAAAACATAAGTTTATAATTATTCTATTTAGCTTAAATTTTAATTAATTATAATTCATAGCCTCTTTTACCTATTAAATTACAATCTATAGCCTCTCTTCTTTATTTTCTCTCTTAATTTTTTTTATTTCTCTATTTTTCTTTCTTTTTTTTTTCCAGTTTTTTTCCATATTTTCTTTCTTTTTTATTTTTCCATTTTTTTCTATTCCATTTTTTCCTTTTTTTTCTTTTTTGTTTCATTTTTTCTTTTCATTTTTCCCATTTTTTTATATTTTATTTTTTCCTAGCTCTCACTTTTTTTTTCATCTATTTTTTTATTTCTTTAATTTCTTTTTTCTTTGCGGACTTTTTAAATTTTTTTTCTATTTTCGTTCTTGTTTCTTTTTTTGTCATTTTTTTCTCCATCTTTTTTTCTTTATTTCTCTTTTTTGTATTTTTTTCTCTCATTTTTTGTTGATATTCTTGTATTTTATATTTTATATACTTTGTATATTTTATATTTATTTGTATCATACTATATATTTTAAATAAATTTATTATTTACATTTGAATTGTTTAGTCGTGAGTACAGTTTATTATTTGTATTTGTATACAAATAAATATATGAATTAATTGTATTAGTTTGAGTTCAAAAGGTATAAATATGCAATGTGTCATTCAATTTAAATGTATCGTTAGCATTTGTATGTCAAATTTCATCATTTGTATTTGTATATAAACAAGTATCTTTTGTTTGTGTATGGTTCAAGTTGTATAAACATGTAACATCTGTATTTGTATAATTTAACATTTGTATTTGTGTAATTTATCATTTATATTTATATTGTTCAATTTGTATTAATAAAATACAATTCATATCAATGAATGCTAATACAAGTGATCGTAGAAAGAAAAATAACTATTCTTTTTCAATTATTTAAAAATACAAATGATTTTGTCAACTATAAATTAATACAAATAAATGAAACAAATGAAATTACAAATACAATATGTGGTCAAATTATGAATACAAATACAAAATGGTTCTTTTAAAAATACAAGTGTATCGACGAAAATAGAATACAAACACGGATACAAACAAAATGAAAATCATAAAATACAAATAGAATATGCAGTCAACTATAAAATAAAAATACAAAACAGTTCTTTAAAATACAATTACAAATTGTATAAAATATAAATGATGGTGTGAACTATAAATATAAATATAAGTGGGAACTATAAAATACGAATACAAATACGAACTGTAAAATACAAACACAAATACAAGCGTGAATTAGAAAATATAAATACAAGTGTGAACGATAAAATACAAATACAATTATATCAATGAATACAAAAATATAAATGATGGTGCGAACTATAAAATACAAATACAAGTACAAACTACAAAATACAAATATAAATGTGAACTGTAAAATACAAATACAAGCGCGGACTATAAAATATAAAAACAATTATATCAATGAGTATAATAAAAATGATGGTGCAAATACAAATACAATAACCGATTGTGCTATTATCGTTATTATTCATGACTTGTGCTCGATATAGCCATATTTTTTAAAAATATAAAAATATAAAATAAAACAAAAAAAGAGAAACAAAAAACACAAAAAAGAAAACCAAAAAGAAAAGAATCAAAAAAAAAAGAAAAAAAAATAAAAGCTACAGATAAAAGAGTGTAAGAAAATGAAAAGACATAAACGAAAAAAAGAAAAATAGGAAAAAATACAAATAGAAAAAAAAAAAGAGAAAAAAATAGAAAAGAAGATAGAGAAATAGAACTTACAAATAGAAAAGAGAAAAAATGAAAAGAAAGAATCGAAAATGAAAAGCGAAAACGAAAATAGAAAAAAAATCAAAAGTTAAAAAAAAATAATAATAAATAAAAATACAATGAGTGGTTATGATATATTCATTTTCATCCATGACATGTACCTGGCGTAGCTATATTTTCAAATATAAAAAATATAAAATACAACAAAAAGGAAAAAAATGAGAAAGAAAAACAAACAAACCAAAGAAAGTCAGAAAGGAAAAAAAAAAGAAGAAAAAAAAGAAAGAAAAGTAGATGATAGAAAAGAGGAAAAGAAGACAGACGAAAAAGAAAATAGAAAAGAACAGAAGAAAAAAGAGAAAGAAAGGCTATGAATTATAATTTTTGAAATTTAGGTTATGAGTACTTTCATTTTTCTAAAACCTATGCTATTTTTGTAAGTGTCCCTTTTTTCACTATATTTAATGAAAAACTTGTGCTATGAAATATTATTTTTTCAACTATTTTTTTACCGAATCAGCTTACTAGAAAAAGGTATAGTGGAAAATATATTTTTATTGAAACACCAAAAAAAAAAAATTTAATTTTTATACTATTATTTTTTTTATTTTTTGCTGAGTCGATCTAAATATACGTAGGAATAACCACTCAATAATTTTTAGTTGAAAATTTCAATGGGAAAATAGTTATTCTTTAGCAATGTAGTAAAAATAAAATAAATTAAATTAAGGTGCCTAATAATGTTTTCTTTGAGAATGACATGACAAGGCATCTTCTTGGTGGGTGTTTGTTGACTTGGCCTTCTCCACTATTATGTTGATGCCTTTTGTCCTTTGTCAGTGCGCTATTTAACCAGCTATAACCATAAACTTATTGAGTAATGTTCAATTGATATTTGATGCGACACAAAGCTATTTTCTGATGTTGACGTACGGCTAGGAGTTTCTTTCAAAACATATGGCCTTTTAGTCAACTAATACAACTTTATTATTGTAATTTACATACCTTGTTAGTTAGACATGATGAAGTGATCCGGATCAAACAATTACATGAAAAGAAATTGTTTTAAAAAGCTTGCAATGCGCTGAAATTTATGTAAATATTGTGAAAGCTAAGTGCAATTAAGAAAAGTATCTGTATAGTCAGAATTTTAATGGAATTATGACCTAGTAATATGTTGGCGTGTTTACTTAAAGTCAAATGTCTAGGGACGGTCTCGTTTGATGGGTAAGAATAATAATTTAGGCCATTCTATAAAATTATTTTATCTTATATTTGGTATTGTATTATATATTTAGTCTTAGGGTTATTTTATTTCACCATTTTAGTATAAATGGTGGGTAGGTCTGGACGTCGAGCTGAGCGAACCGAGTCTAACCCAGCTCTACTGAGCTTTGACTAGAATCGAGTTGAGTCGAGCCCAAGCTGAACCAAGCTGGCTCTTTAATACTTAGTTTTGTGTAGTATTACGTCTAAAAAAAATAAAAATAAATTACGATATGTTTCAAGTTATAATCATTATTAGTTCAAATTGATAATTACATTCAACTTGATTTAATTATATATAATATATTCTAAATTAAGATTCAATTCAAATGACGTAAGTTAATACTGAACAAAATATAAAATTTGAAGTAAAAAATAAAAAAGCAAAATAAAGCAATAGTAAATTCAAGTAAGGTCATATAATGTTACATTCTTTTTATTTGGATTTTTAAATGTAATTTCATAGAGTATCTTAAAAAGCAGTGTATATAAAAAGACTAATTGCATGAAACTAATTTTAAAAGTATAAAATTATAACTAATTATAATAAAAAATTATAAATATTTTTCTACCAAATTAAATAATGAATAGGAAAGATGAAATTGATTTAGCAGTGGATAAGTGGTCAGAGAGCCACTAAATAAATTTTTGATAAAATAAGATAAACATACACCTTTAACTTATCATATATACACATATCTCTATTCTTATAAAGTAGTTACAAAAACTTCAACCACTTATATATCTTCATTGGATGTATTAGGAGCTAATTATATATCTCGACAGACTCAAAATCGAAAAAAAAAATATCGGAAGCTAATTATGTATTTTTACAGAGTGAAAAAATATATCTTTGTTGGATATATTATATGTCTCAACAGACCCAAAATTGAAATGATGTTTTGAGAGCTAATTATGCATCTTTGCAAAGGAAAAAATGTGTCTTCATTGAATGTATCGGGAGCTAATTATATATCTCGACAGATCCAAAATTGAAATTTTTAATAATTATGTAAAATATCAAAATTTTCTGTCATTAAGCTCCAATCGGGATTTATATTTTGCCAAATTTTTATCCACCAATATTGACCATTATTATTAGCGTACCAATGAAATTATATGAATATGGATCATTAAGATGAATCATTTCCCTGTGAATTGTGATTGTGAAAATTTGCAAAGGTGAATTACGGGCAAATTTTATCGATCATCACGCAGCAATTATTTTTTCTCAATAAAATTAATCAACTATTATTTTTAACACTTTAGGTATATCAATACAAATATCATACAATCAAAAAATACTAACTTAGGTATATTAATACAAAAATCACGCAATCGGAAAATACTAACTTTTCGATGAATTTTCACTTTGAATTTTTATTTATTAGATTTCTTTTTTAAAAAAAAAAAAAAGAGTTATGCATGGGAAGTTAGTATTTTTCGATTGTATGGTTTCTGCGTTAATATATTCAAGATTTAATGATTTTTGTGTTAGAAATATTAGTTAAGTGACGTGTGTGGTGGGAGTGGGTGGGTGGGTGGGGATGAGGTGAGGGGATGATAATTATGTGATCATCAATAAAATTTATCGCATAAATATTTCATTCTCTCTTTTCTTGATTTGTTGGTGAACCTACTGTATGTCCAGATTTAGGTTTCCTTACCATAATCGAAATTCTCTTTCCTTGATTGATCCAACTCTTTTTTATCGGACTTCCCCGAAGGGACGACCCAAAGTCCAAATATTCCAAATTTATTTAAAGAAAAATTACAAAAAAAGCACAACTTTATTTTCTCTTATTACATAATATCTCAAATTTTTAAATTAATTACAAATATTTCATATTTACAATTTCTCTCTATATAATTCATATACATAAATTTAATTCATATTTTTAATTCTCTCAAATCCCTATTTTTAATTCATAAAAATTCTACAACAAACAACCTTAAACCCAACCTAAAACTCCCCCACACCCCCCCCACCCCCCCCCCAAAACCCCCCCCCCCCCCCCCCCCCCCCCCGGTTGGAGCTCCACCGAGCATCCGTAAAGAGCTTAATCGTCGCTCCTTCCGGATAAAATCAACAACATAATACACTTACTAGAAGGAAATCAGCACCGCCGTCGACATTGAATCCAGTAGTCGCATCGGACTCGAAATGAATACTGCTTAAGGAATCTTCATCTGAATCGGAACTTGATTTTTCATTTTGGCAAAGAACCTAGTTCATATTGCTATTACTTCTCATGGCAATTTCATTCTCCGGTCTCGCTCTGTTCCTTTTTCTCACGCTTGAAAGGTATGTATATGTATTGAATTTGATATTGCTGAGAGTTTTTATGTCACATCATATACATAAATATGAAATTTGTTGTTACTGCATCCCATAATATTATGTATATGAGTCCATATACTTTAAATTTGGTATGTATATGTGGTGAAACAAACATTGATGACTATTTATTTCAGAACATATATATTACAGAGTTATGTATATGTTATACATTGATAGTGTTATACATAGTATCAACCTATATTCATAATTATTTTTTTATGTATGTGTTGAAACAAACACTGTTGGACTATTGTATTTTCATAACATATACTTTACAGAGTTATGTATATATTATGCATTAACAGTGTTATACGTAACACAGTTATGTATGTGTCTCTGTTAGACAAGATGATGAGGTGTGTTTATTTCAGCCTATAAACATAATTGTTATGTATATGAAAGAATATTAGGTATGAATGTTAAGCATTATTTTATGTTTTCAAGTTTTGAAAAAATTTGTTTAAGTTTTGTTGTATATTAAACTAATATTGATTTGCAATGTATATTATTACAAGGGATGCAATTCGAATGCAATTGTCGAATTTAACCCGAGATTTCTCAATCTCTAATTTTGATCGTTGAAACTGATTTGGTGTTTCTAAATTTTAAAATTGAAAAGTAGTTACTAAATTTAAGGAATTCATTAATCACAATTTCATAAATATAACGTTAATTGTGTTATGTATTTAAGACAAATATTTTATTATCTTAACTATAGTTGAATCAGTTAGTTTAGATACATAAGTAGTAATGCATATGGTCGGCAACTTAGAGGGAAATTCTAATTGAAAAACAAATAAGAAAGAGAAAGTAATTATGTTTTAAAATAGTGGGATTTATGTTATTTACACTATATTTAAACCTTTTAGAACTATTTTGTCTTTGTTTTCCTTATTTTCCTGCTTTTGGTTGGGTATAACTTATCAGGTTAATGAGCTGAATGAAATGCCTATACTTTTAATTAAAAACTAAGTAATATACCCGTGCTTCGTGCGTGATAATAATTCATTTCGATAATCCTTCAAATAATACTTTCTCATATACAAATATTTTACTCTGTGAAAAAAAAAGTTTAGTCTTTAAATCCAAATATATTAGATTTCTAGTATACTTAATGTAACTTGTGAAATTATACCTTTTTCCTATTTTATCTTCTTTAATTAAATGTTTTTCTTTCTTACTCTATTTTTTAAAATGTCAAATCTTTCTTTCCTTTCTTTTAAATACTAAGCAATAATATTAGCTTACAAAAGAAACTCATATGCGATCATAATAATAGTTTGATAAATTTAATCTCAATAATTCTCAGCAGCAACCCACTGCTGCGATCCACTGCACTTTAAACCAATTGATTTCTCAAGTATATTTAGCCATTTTCACATTTCATGCAGTCAAGGATATTCAACTTTATTACAAAGAGCTGGTCACATCAGCATGATCAATTTCTCGATCAAGGAGCTGGCCGAGCAAGGCTTCAGATTCCTCCTCCATTTTCTTCATGGCATCTGTATCAATAGCAACATTACATCAGTAAACTGACATTCTTTTGATGACAAGTATAATCATTTCAGTTATCTAATCCCATCAACAAAAATAAAATCAATGCTTTAACCATCCGTTCAATATTCTAAGGGCACTTCAATTTGATATCTCAAAAATTGTATTAATCGCAACGTCTATATATCAAAAAAATCATATATCAACCAGAGTTTCACATATATCAAAAAATCATTTAGGAACTTCTGTGTAGAAAGCAGCATATGGTAAGACACTTCAAATTGTAAAATCATTCTTGATTTACAAACCAATCCTCATATTCTCCGTCTTTCATTTCAAAACATAACACCATCACAAAGAGAATAGCAATATGATACAAAATTGAGCACAAACTATTAAAATTAAAATTTCCTATTACATATAGTTGCCTCATTACATAGAGTTTCTGTACTGAGCTCCTTGATTAAGAGCGGATAGAATTAAATTCACGCTTAAAAAATAGAGAGAAGACGCATACACAATCTGAGGAAAATATTCATATGGATAGAACTTTTTCATTGGGACATAATGAAAAATGGTATAGAGTGTACTAATCCAAAAAGGAAACTAAATAGTGGAGCAGAGTGAAA
>NC_061121.1:54427804-54444300 GCF_002878395.1 Capsicum annuum | reverse complement strand
ATACTAACCATAGAGACATGCCATGTCAGCAGTCTCCTATTTCTCTTTTATATATATATATAGATTTGATGTTCTACTTTCTAGCATATAATTAAAACCTTTGGAACGACCTACGAGTATGATACTGTTGTTGATTAGATTGCACTTGGGCTCCCTAAGTATACCAGAGTGAGTATATCCGCGAATTAGGTTTTGAAAACTTTTAAAAAATGAGAGAAGAAACCACCAAAACAAAACCTGGTGCCGCCTATTTCTACGCTTATTCCCCTATTCTCCCGTCATAAGATATACTTGTCACCTGAATGGTGCTGGCCAGCAGTTGACACTTTCATTTATGTGAGGTGAAACATAAAACATCAATAATGTTACCCCATTATTGATGACATAGGCACCTCAATTTTCTTTTATACACTATTGACTGAAAGCCCAAAATAATATGGATAAATGCGGCTTACTTCATTAATTTTTACTTGTGTGCGTTGCACTTCACATTTTTGAAAACAATAAATAAAACTGTTATTTTACTATAACTCATTTAATTATCTTTTAACTAAATTTTGAAAAATAAATATTATTTGTTGTTTTTTGGATTTAATAAAATTTGTATTTTTTCAACAATAACTCCATACACATGTTCAAATTAATATATGCACAATTAAAATGAAGTTTAAACTTTGTATTTACAACTTTGAACTTTTAACAATAAGTCCAATCCAACTTATGAATAATAAAAAATGAAGTTCAAACTATTTTCTTGAAAATAGAAAAATTCAAATGTTAAGAACTTCAACATAAGTTTAACCAACTTATGAACTATCAAAATGAAGTTTCAAGAACTTAAACCACAAGTTCAAACAGTTGAAGAACTACCAATATGAAGTTCAAACTATTTTATGAAAAAACAGTAAAACCAACTTTAAGAAAAAAAAAAGATGAAACGAAAAGATTCAAGGCCGCCGAATTCACAGTGTGTCCTTAAGCAAATTATTTCCCTCAAGTATCCGAGGATATATATCCTCCCAGGATAAAATGAATTACTTTGACAGAATAGCGGTACCTTAAGTTCTGTCAAATTACAAACGCACTCAACGGGAGCAAATCACACTAGAGTTTTTTCGAGAAAGAGGAGTATTTTTTCTTCCAAATTTTCATGTCTATACCTGAGGAAAAATTTAGGCATTTATAGACATCAAAGTGTTTCTTCATGAAGAGAAGCAATAGTTCAGAAAGGTGCACCTCTTCGAAAAAAGTGTAGCTCTTCGAAAAAGTCACAACCCATTGAAAATGTCATAACCATCCAAACCGAAAAGGTGCCTATGCAAACACATGTATCCTTTTTCTTGGTTTCCTTTCGAACAAACGCATATTCATTTTTCATTCACACCTCTTAAAAGCCCAACAACCCCCTACATGAATGGAAAATGACTATTTTATAAAAAAAGATTAGGGAAAAGTGTATGATTTACAAGCAAAGACTAGTTGGATGTGGATAAATAGATTTTTATTTGAATTTTTCATAGTGAACTTGCATCAGATACACTTGGTCAATCGGTAGATATGATATCTTTGAACCGTTGAGCTTTAATGTATACCTATACAACACAAGTCACACAATCAACCAAATTTACAGTGTGTCTTTAAGAAAATTATTCCCTTAAGTATCTGAGATTATGAAATATATCCTCTCAGGATAAAATAAATCACTTTGACAGAATAACGGTACCTTAAATTCTGTCAAAATACGAATGCATTGAACAGGAATAAATCACACTAGAGCTTTTTCTAGAAAGAGGAGTATTTTTTCTTCCAAATTTTCATGTCTATACTTGAGGAAAAATTCAAGTATTTATAGCCATCAAGGTGTTACTTCATGAAGCGATGCAATGGTTCAGAAAGGTGCACCTCTTCGTAAAGGTGCAACTCTTCAAAAAAGTCACAACTCTTTGGAAATATCATAACCATCCAAACCAAAAAGGTGACTATGAAAATGAAACACCTTGGCATTTTACCCTTAGAAAAATTTTGATTTTAAGCTTATTGGACATTATACGACTTGGGGGTATGAGTTGTATGATGTGGTACGATTTAGGGTCCCTTAACTCGTATGGAAATCATTATGGTTTGGTTTCATTCTATCCAAGGTACGATTATGCATCTTACTAGTCGTATGTTAGCGTACGAGTTGTATGGTACCTAACCGTATGATGCCCAACTGTCAAGCCTAGAAGATTCTGCCTTGGGTATGGGTTAGGGGGTACTAATTGTATGATTGGGTACAATTTGGTCTAGGGACTCATATGTTGGACAGTGTTGGAGTCCAACTTGATGCCTAGGGTACGAGTGGTGTGTACCACTCATATGTTTATGTACGAGTTAAGGGGGAAGTCGTACCCTCCTATGCACATTTTACAGCTTTTAAGCTGAGGATATTTTAGATATTTTCCACCCCAAAATCCTTAAGTCCCCATGCCTTAAAACATGTTGTGGCCTCTCATAACACATTTTTGAAAGATCAAACACTCTCTAAACCCTCTCTTAAAGATTGGGCTAGGGTTTTCTCCAAGTATTCATCTAGAGGCTCAGGGGTAAAGGTTCTACCGTGAATCTTTATGAATAAGGCATGTGACTCTTCCCTTATTATTAGTTCGCAAATATCATGTATTTTAAATATTGATTAAGATTCTTAAATGGTGGTTTTGAAAACCAATGTTAAGAGTTTTGATACATATTCTTGAGTATTATTTACTCTTGGTTTAACTTGTGTTTATTCATGTTTTCGATGATGTTTTGCACATATGAGTGCTTGGTAATTGTGGTTTAACAAATGGGTCATGGGTAACCCTAAACTTGATGGTTTTTACTTTGGTTTTAGTCTTGGTAATGGTATGCCCTCCAAGTGTTTATGAAAATGCTTAATAAAATAAACTAGTCATATGTTAATGGTGTTTTGAACTAAGGCATTGGCCTAATGAAGCCATGTAATGATTTAAATGGCAGCCTTGGTGGTTTAATTGGATAAAAGAGTTTGAGTCCCTAAACATTAAATTAATTTATGTCTCTACTAGACAAAGGGTTTGAGTCCCTAAACTTTGAGTTGAACTGGTGTCTTTGTTAGGTAATGGAAATGACATGTTGTATGCTTGCAAATGGTGTTGGTATAACGATACCAACGAAGTGCCTTTGGTAAGTAATTGGCTTAATGGTTTTGTATGTGAAATAATGGTTTTAAATTAGGCTTTAAAAGCAGGATGTGTAGCCGATCCGTGAAAGTGAAGTCTAAAGGACTAACACTAAAAACTGCGCTAGCCGATGCGGATGTCTTTGTGACTGGGTGGTTTGAGTCACCTGAATGAATATGTGAATGGGAAGTTCGAGTCCCTCATAATAGATATATTGGTGATTAAGTCACCTTGATTATGTTGGGAGGTTTGAGTCCTCCATATAGGCATATACGGTTTTAGATATTCTATAGTTCATGCGGCTACACGCATTGAGCCCTTTCAGTTAGGAGAGAGCTGATATCATATAGCCCATGAGTGCCTAGTTCTATGATGGCTATGCTACACGATCAGGTTAATGATTTAATGTTCATGCTAATCTTGTTCCCTACCCCGGCATGGTATATATGCATATGTATATATTAATTGGTTATATGTATTGGTTGATTAGATTTAAACTGTAGACATTATTTTGTCCTTACCCTTGAGTTACATGCTAGTGCTCCATCCACTAACTATTTTCGATGTTGTATTCCCATGCGATGCAGGTGTTGGTCATATTTTTACACCTCCTACTCAGTGATTGTACTCGAGGACAACTTCTGTTGTCTTGAAGTGGTGAGCTTCCATACTTTGAAAGTCTCCATTTCTTACTTTGGGTTCTCTTATGTCTTTATTAGTTTAGACTTGGATATTGGGTTGGGCTATGGTTGGGAAATGTCCCGATCAAATATTCTTGGATTTCTTTTAAAGGCTTTGTATGGAAAAAATGTGGACTTGGGTACGTTGTGGTTTGGATATAGACTTGTTTATTATTTTGGTTTTGTTATGGTTGTTGGTTGGGCATTGGACGGTTAGACTTATTTGAGTTGGTTATTTTCTTGGACCTATCCCAAAGTGTTTATGGTTAATCACCTTATGTTTTTATATTTTAAAATTAATCTGATTCCGAGTATATGTTGGTTGGTAGGATTGGGTAGCGGCGTGATCTACGGTCCTTGTTGGGCTTGAGATGCCCATTACGACAAGTGGTTCAAGTCATGTGAAGTTGGTATCTGAGACTAGGTTCATGGTCAGTTGGGTGTCTACAAAGCCATATCAAGTAGAGTCTCTTTTATTGGTATATAGCATGCGACACTTATAAGAGAGGCTATGAGACATCTAGGAATGTTTTACTTTCTTGTTGTCCTTTTTCAAGCAATAGAGTCTAAGGTCTTGGATTCTTCTAATTTCAATTTGCTCTTTTTTCAGATCATGCATCCAAGAAGATCTGATTTTCATGCAAACACCTATGTCCCAACTGGGGACAATGTTGATGGACACGCTCTACCTTCGGGGTCCAGATTCGGATAAGGATCACTACATCCGACTATCCTCATGGGATTCCACCTGTCCCCACTGATCCTACTCCAGAGAGAGATACTCATACTTAGTCACCTCAAAGGAAGGCTACTAATGTTGAGTTCTGTCGCTCCATTAACCTTTTGACTCAGTTGGTAGCTTCTCAATTTGAGTGTGGTATTTCTGTCCCTTCATCTTCTGATGCCATAAGGGTTGGCCAATTTATGAGGTTCTATCCTCCTATAATTACTAGTGCAAAGGTTGAGGAGGATCATCAAATTTTTATTAATGAAATTGAGAAAATCTTCTAGATTATGTATGCTTCAGAGGTTGAAGGCATTGAGTTTGGTGCCTATCAACTGAAAGATGTGGTGTACCAGTGGTCTGAAGAGTGGGAATAGTTGAGGAGATAGGATGTTGGTTCTGCCTTATGGAAGGATTTTTCTAGTGTGTTTCTGGATCGCTTCTTTCCTCAGGAGTTGAGAAAAGTAAAATCGGAAGAATTTATACATCTAAGGTAAGGTAGAATATCTGTCAAGAAGTATAAGTTGAAATTTCATCAGCTGTCCTGATATGCTCCAGAGTTGTTTTCTAGCATGAGGGCTAGAATGTGTAAGTTCGCTTTGGGATTGTCTCGTGAGCTGATCCTTAAGAGTAAGGCTGCCTTATTGATCAAGGACATAGATATCTCTAGATTGGTTGTGTACATACATCAAGTGGAGAAAGAGAAGAGGAAGCAAGTTGAGTTTAGTGAGAAGCAGGGAAAAAAATTTAGGCCTTCTGAGTAAAATGGTAGAGATGGTGGTAAGTGGCCTAAGAAGAAGTGGAAGAGTTCTGGTTCTTTCTCTACAGCTAGTATTCCTTACCTAAAGTCATCATGTGATCATCGATCTCAACATGATGGTGGGTCTAGGGCACAAGGTACCCAATCTTAGGCTAGTGGGGCTCAGTCAGCTCCATCCCACCCTCCTTGTAAATTTTTTAGGCGGTCGCACATGGGTTCTATGAGGAAGGAAAGAAAGGTGTTCTTATTGTGGTCAGATTGGTCACATGCAGCGTGACTGTCATGTTAGAATGGATTCTGGGGATAACAAGGTCCCGGTTGCCTCTTCACCTGCTCCTGCACCAAAAGGTGTCATTTCTGCATTTGTTTCTGCTTCTGGTACAGACACTAGACAAAATCGATTATATGCTTTTGTGTCTCGCCAGGATTTTGACGCATCTCTTGATGTCATTATAGGTATGTTGAAACTTTTCTCTTGTGATGTTTATTATTTACTTGATCTAGGGTTCACTCTTTCTTATGTGACCTTATTTGTGGCTGTGTATTTTGGTTTTGGTCCCGAGTGTGTGTTTCAGACCTTTTTTTTTTATTCTATGTCAGTAGGTGACGCTGTTATTGCTAGAAGAGTCTGAGGAGGTATCTATTGGTAACAAAAAAACTCTGGTGGATCTGTTTGAATTAGATATGGTTGACTTTGATGTCATATTAAGGATGGATTGGTTGCATTCATGCTATGCTTTTTTAGATTGCCAAACCCGAAAGGTCATGTTTAAATTCTCTAATGAGCCGATCATTATATGGGAAGGGGGTTCTTTAGTGCCTAAGGAGAGTTTCATCTCATATCTTAGAACCCAAAATTTGATTTCCAAAGAGTGCTTGTATCATTTGGTCTGAGTTAAAGATTCTAACTCGGAAGGTACTTCTCTAGAATCCGTTCCTGTGGTAAATAAGTTTCCCAAGGTTTTACCTGATAATCTTCCTGGTATTCCTCCCGATAAGGAAATTGATTTTGGAATTGATTTTGTTTTGGACACTCATCTTATCTCTATCCCTCTTTATAAGATGGCTCCGACTGAGTTGAAGGAGCTTAAGGACCAATTACAGGATCTCTTGGATAATGGTTTGTTCATACTAGTGTGTCTCCTTGGGGTGCCCCTGTGTTATTCGTGCGTAAGAAGGATAGTTCTCTTTGGATGTGTATTGATTATCATCAGCTAAATAAGGTGACTATAAAGAATAAATACCCTCATCCTAGGATCGATGATTTGTTTGATCAACTTCAAGGTGCAAATATTTCTCTAAGATTGATCTTAGGTCGTGTTATCATCATCTTAATATTAGGGAGGTGGGCATTTCTAAGACTGCATTCAATACCCGGTATGGTCACTATGAGTTCCTGGTAATGTCTTTTGGGTTCACCAATGCCTCGATGACATTCATAGATCTGATGAATAGGGTCTTTCGTTAGTTTCTGAATTTTTTGTCATTGTCCTCATTGATAACATATTGGTCTACTTTAAGAGTGAGGTGAATCATGTTGATCATCTTCGTGCTGTGTTGCAAACCTTGAAGGATCAGTGTTTGTATGCCAAGTTCTCTAAATGTGAGTTTTGGTTGGAGGCTGTGACTTTTCTTGGTCACGTTATCTCCAGTAAAGTGAAACACCTTGGTTTCTGGACCTTGGAAAATTTCCTGGAATTCTGATCTCTGAACCCAATCTGACTCATGGATATGAGTTATATGTTGGGGTACGGATAATATGGTCCAGTTGTATACTGACCAGTGTTGGTTGGTAGGATGGATTTGGTTACTAGAATGGATATGACTTTGGGGTATGAGTCGTATTGGTGGTTACGGATCGTTTGGTTCCTTAACTTAATCTTAGACTTGATTACTTAGGTTGGATCTGAGTATGAGTAGCTCACCATGAGCTGTAAACCAGGGTAAGAGTCGTATCCAAGACTCATATGGTGGACAGTGTCTAAATCTTTCTTGGGTGTAAATCTATCAGGGGTACGAATAAAGGGTACAGATCATATGTTGTCAATACGACTTGGTTGGGTGAGTCGTATGCTGGACAGTGTTTGATCCAAGGGTTGAGGCCAAGATACAAGTGGAGGATACCAATCGTACGAAGGGTACGACTCATATGGGTCAGTCGTATCCCTGTGATGGAATTTTGGTGCAACTTAAGTGAGGGTATTCTGGATATTTCCCCACGTATCCTAATAGGGTCCCATAACTTCTAACCTAATTGGGAGGTTATTTACCCTATTATTTCTTTCCTTAACACTTAGAACTCTTCCAAAACACTCGATAAGGGAAGCTAGGGTTTTAACTATTTCATTAATTGTATGATTTTGGTTTTCAAATATGATTTGGGGGTTTTGAGATTAAATGGTTGGTTATGATTTCTCATGGTTTTAATTATGTTTTTATGTGCATTTATGGTGTTTTTGAATAATTGGATTGTATGGGAATAATTTAATGGTAATTGGAATTGATTTTGGTCATATTATGCCCCCAATGTGTTTTACAAAATACTTATAAAAATATGTTCATTGCATTGACTATTTTAATAGAACTCTTGCATGTTTTAAAACTTGGTAAATGAATTGTGCATGGTTTAAATGGCTTAGAATGGTAAAAGGCTAAATGGTTATGCTTGTAGGGAACATGGAAGTCGTCCAAGTGGTTTAATATGGTAAATAGAATGGCACTTGAAAGTCCCTTTAAACCTATAAATGGTTGGCTATGGATGATACTTGCAAATACGGGTTGGTATGACGATACCAATATCAATGGCCTTGGTTAATAAATAGATAATGGTTTGGCTATTTGGAAATTAATTTTAATTGGGCAATAATAGCGGGAGGTGTAGCTAAGCCGTGAAAGGTGGAGGTCCCGTAGGGACCAAAATTGAAAACTCATAGCTACCGATATGAGGTTGGTCTTGGTAACTGTGTGCATGATGTCACAATACATTTGGGGGATGTACTAGTCATCCCAAGGGATACTTCCCATGTCGTGCGGCTACACACACTGGGGCTCTTTTAGCAGTGAGAGCTAAACCCATATAGCCCATGGATGGTTTAGGACGGCAAAGTTACACAGCCTAGGTAAAGGTTTTAAAGGCATACTAAAGTCGGTCCCTTTTTCTGGCATGGATATATATATAGATGGTTTTACTTGGTTTTATAAATGGCATTATTTTATTCTTACCCTGAGATCATGCTAGTGGTCACTCGCTAACCCCGTCTACTGGCGGTTGTATACCCACACTATGCAGGAACTGGCCGTTCTACTCCTCCTACATAGTGATTGACTCGGGACCAGCATTTGGACTGATATGGTGAGCTTCCATCCTTTTGGAAGGCTCCATTTCATGTTATCGATATTTTTAGACATTTTGGTTTTATTGTGGATATTGGTTTTGGGTATGGTTGGGGGCATATCCCAACCGAATTTTACTACGCTCTTGGTTAGAGGCTTTTTGGTACTTTTATGGGTTGGAATAGACGGGACCGGTATAGGTGTCAGCCTTGGCACTGGAATAAGTTGGGAGGCTGGCATCATCAGACATAATTTCTCACTGTTCCTTCATACTTTTTTTTATATTAATTATATTATATTTTGGAATGTCTTTGGTTATGGCCTGGGTTTTGGCCCTTATTTTGGTACGGTTCGGTATGGTTGGATTATTGGTATTGGATGATTGGACTAGGTTGGGTTGTCACGGTTGTGACCTTATCCCAAAGTCTTTGCTTGAGCTATTATATTATTTTGTTACGTGCTCCAAATTCAGCCAACTCAGGACAGGCGACTGGAGGTTGGGTTGGGTAACGGGGGTGGTCTTTGATCCTGGATGGACTTGGAACTCTCATCACGACAAGGCCCAGGGTGGGTCGTGTCATGAAAGGATTACGGTAGAACCACAAAAGGTGGCAGTGGTTAAGAAGTAGCCTAGACCCACGACTCCAATCGATAGTTGGAGCTTCTTAGATTTAGCCGGTTACTATAAGAGATTTGTTGAAAGTTTCTCATCTATAGCTGCCCCGTTGACTAAGTTGACCCAGAAGAAGGTCAAGTTCTTGTGATCGGATGCGTGTGAGAGTAGTTTCAGGAAGTTGAAGGATAAGTTGAATTCAGCTCTGGTTTTGACCTTGCCCGAGGGTAATGGTGGCTTCGTAGTATATTGTGATGCTTCTCATGTTGGGCTTGGTTGTGTGTTGATGCAGCATGGTAGGGTGGTGGTCTATGCTTCTAGGCAGTTAAAAGTTCATGAGAAGAACTACCCTACCCATGATTTGGAGTTATTGGTTGTGGTATTTGAGCTGAAGATTTGGTGTCACTATCTCTATGGGGTTCATATTGATATGTTTTCTGATCACAAGAGCCTACACTATGTGTTTACTCAGAAAGAGTTAAATCTCAGGCAAAATAAATGGCTTGAGTTGTTGAAGGACTACGATATGATTCTTCACTACCATCTAGGTAAAGCTAACATAGTTGCTGATGCTCTTAGCAGGTTATCCATGGGGAGTTTAGCTCTTGTGGATGGGGATAAGAAGGAGTTATGAAAGATATTCACCATTTGGTTAGTCTTGGAGTTTGTCTCACGGACTCCAAGGATAGAACTATGTTTGTGCATCAGGTATCGCAATTGTATCTTGTTGTTGAGATAAAGGAAAAGTAAATATTGGATCCTGATTTGATGAAGATTAAGAGGAATGCAGTTTAGCAAAAGGTTATTGACTTTGCGATGGGTAGTGATGGTATCTTAAGGTGCCAAGGCAGGTTATGTATTCTCGATATCGATGGATTGAGGGAAAGGATTTTGGCCGAAGCGCATGTATCTCGCTATGCTATTCATATTGGTTCTACGAAGATCTATCATGATCTTAAGGAGTTTTATTAGTGGAACAATATGAAGCGGGATATGGCTAAATATATGACTTAGTGTATGGCGTATCAACAAGTGAAGGTTGAGCAAATGAGACCCGGGGGTTTGTATTAAGAGATTGAATTTCCTGAATGAAAGTAGGAGGTGATTAATATGGATTCATTATCGGTATTCCTCGATATCAAAATTAGTGTAATTCAATTTAGGTCATTGTGGATAGGATGACCAAGTCCGCTCACTTTTTATCGGTGAGGACTAGTTATTTGATGGAGGATTATGCTAAGTTGTATCTTATGGAGATTTTCAAGTTGTATGGTTCCCCTGTTTCTATCATTTCGGATCATGGTACTCTATTCTCATCACATTTTTGGAAGTCATTTTAGAAAGGTTTGGGAACTAAGGTGAACCTTAGTACCATTTTTCACCCACAATTGGATGGACAAGCGGAGAGGACCATTAAGACATTGGAAGATATTCTTCGTGCTTGCGTGATTAACTATGGTGGTAGTTGGTTTGACCATTTTCCTTTGATAGAATTTGCTTATAATAATAGTTATCACTCTAGCATTGGTATGGCTCCTTTTAAGGCATTGTGTGGTAGGAGATTTCATTCTCCTATTGGGTGGTATGAAGTTGGTGAGGGTAATTTGTTTGGCCCTGAATATTTTCACCAAGACTTGGAGAAGTGAAGGTGGTTCGTGATAGATTAAAAGTTTCTTAAAGTCATCAAAATTCCAATGCAAATGTGAGGCGTAGGGAGTTAGAGTTCAAGGTTGGTGATTGGGTGTTCTTAAAGGTATCTTCCATGAAGGGAGCGATACAGTTTGGTAAGAAGGGGAAGTTAATCCTTCGATATATCAGCCCGTATTTGGTTTTAAAGAGGGTTGGCAACGTTGCTTATGAGTTAGAGTTGCCTCCTGGTTTGGGCTCCATTCATTCGGTTTTCCATGTCTCTATGTTTAGAATATGTGTGGGTGATCCTTCATCAATTGTTCCTTTGGAAGGGTTAGGCATTTCAGATTCCTTATCTTATGAAATATCCCCGATTTAGATCTTGGATCATCAAGTTCATCGGCTGTGGACAAAGGATGTGGCTTCGGTAAAGGTTTTTTAGAGCAACCATAAGGTTGAGGAAGCTACTTGGGAAGCAGAAGAGGATATGAAGTCCAAGTATATGATTTATTCCCCCGTCCTGGAAATTCATGCTTAAGGTATGTGTTGTTCTTGATATCCTTGTTTTATGTACTTGATTTCTAACTTGGTTAAAAGATAGTTTGATGTGTAATAATGTGTTAACTCGTGCTTGTGCTTGCCTTTACTCATCATTCGAGGACGAATGATCCAAGTGGGGGATAATTAAAACACCTTGGTTTTTTACCCTTATAAAATTCGTGATTTTGAGCACACTGGATATCATATGACTTGGGGGTACTAGTCGTATGATATGGTACGATTTAGGGTCCTTTCACCTATGCGGAAATCAATGTGGTTTGGTTGCATTCTGTCCCAAGTATGATTAGGCATCTTACTAGTTGTATGTTAGGGTACGAGTAGTATGGTACCTAACCGTATGATGCCCAAATATCAAGTCTAGAAGATTCTTTCTTGGGTACGGGTGAGGGGGTACTAATCGTATGATTGGGTATGAGTTGATCTAGGGACTCGTATGTTGGACAGTGTTAGGGTCCAACTTGATGCCTAGGGTATGAGTGGTGTGTACCACTCGTATGTTGGTGTACGAGTTAAGGGGGGAGTTATACCCTCATGTGTACGTTTTACAACTTTTAAGCTAAGGATATTTTAGCTATTTATCACCCCAAAATCCTTAAGTCCCCACGTCTTATAACATGTTGTGGCCTCTCATAACACACTTTTGAAAGATCAAACACTCCAAAACACTCTGTAAACTCTCTCTTGAAAATTAGGCTAGGATTTTCTCCAAGTGTTCATCTAGAGGATCAAGGGTCAAGTTTCTACCGTTAATCTTCATGAATAAGGCATGTGACTCTTCCTTCATTGTTAGTTCTCAAATATCATGTGTTTAAAACATTGATTGTGATTTTTAAATGGTGGTTTTGAAAATCAATATTGAGGGTTTTGATACATATTATTGAGTATTGTTTACGCTTGATTTAACTTCTATTTATACATGTTTTTGGTAATAATTTGCACATGTGAGTGCTTGGTAATTGCGGTTTAACAAATGGGTCATAGTTAATCCTAAACTTGATGGTTTTTACTTTGATTTTGATCTTGGTAATGTGCTCAAAGTGTTTGTGAAAATATCTAAGAGAATAAACTAGTCACATGTTAATGGAATTTTGAACTAAGGCATTGGCCTAATGAATATGAATGGTTGGTAAATGGTTTTGTAAAGGCCTTATTGGTCATGTAATGATTTAAATAATAGCCTTGGTGGTTTAATTGGCTAAAAGGGTTTGAGTCCCTAAACATTAAATTGATTTATGTCTCTACTAGACAAAGGGTTTGAGTCCCTAAACTTTGAGTTGAATTGGTGTATTTGTTAGATAATGGTTTCAAGTCCTAAAGTCAAATGAATGATTGGTTGATTGATAATGGTAATGCAGTGTTGTATGCTTGCAAGTGGTGTTGGTATAGCGATACCGGCAAAGTATCTTTGGTAAGTAATTGGCTTAATGATTGTGTATTTGAAAGGATGGTTTTAAATTGGGCTTTAAAAGAGGGATGTATAGCCTGACCGAGAAAGTGGAGTCTGAAGGACTAACACTGGAAACTGCATTAGCCGGTGCAGGTGTCTTTGTGACTAGGCGGTTTGAGTCCCCCGAATGAATATGTGAATGGGAGGTTCAAGTCCCTCATAATATATGTATTGGTGCTTAAATCACCTTGATTATGTTGGAAGGTTTGAGTCCCCTATATAGGCATATACGATTTTAGATATTCTCTAGTTTGTGTGGCTACACCCATTGGGTTCCTTTAAGCTATAGGAGAGCTGGACCCATATATCTCGTGGATGCTTTGTTCTATGACGGCTATGCTACACAGTCCAAGTTAATGATTTCAAGTTCATGTTAATATTGTTCCCTACCCCAGCAAGGTATATATGTATATGTATATATTGCATTGGTTGATTGGATTTGAAATGTTGGCCTTATTTTATCCTTACCCTTGAGTTACATGCTAGTGCTCCAACCGCTAACCGTCTTCGACGTTGTATCCCATGCAATGTAGGTGTTGGTCATATTCTTACACCTCTTACTCAATGATTGGACTCGGGGACAACTTATGTTGACTAGAAGTGGTGAGCTTTCATTCTTCAGAAGGCTCTATTTCTTGCTTTGAGTTTTCTTATGTCATTATTAGTTTCGACTTGGACATTGGTTTTGGCTATGGTCGGAGGCATGTCTCGATCGAATATTCTTGAATTTCTTTTAGAGGCTTTGTATGGACAAATTGTGGACTAGGGTACGTTATGGTATGGATATGGACTTGGTTATTATTTTGGTTTTGTTATGGTTGTTGGTTAGGCATTGGACGGTTAGACATGTTTGGGTTGGTCATGGTCTTGGACCTATCCCAAAATCTTTGTGGTTAATCACCTTATCTTGTTATATGTTCAAAATTCATCTGACTCCAAGTATATGTTGGTTGGTTGGATTGGGTAGCAGGGTGATCTCTGGTCCTTGTTGGGCTTGAGATGCTCATTTTGACAAGACCCTAATTCGGATCGTGTCAGTAAAAACATGCGTTCTTTTCTCGGCGCCTTTTCAAAAAAACACATATTCATTTTTCATTCACACCTCTTACAAATCCAACATTATTTAATAATAAAATAAAATAGATATAAAATTATCTCTTAATTTTTAAATTTGGACAAATAAAATTGAATAAACATAAGCAGTAATTGTTAGCTCTTCTATTTATCTAAATTTGTCCATATTTAATTTGATACACCTATTAAAAAATAATATGTAAAACAATAGTTTTGTTATATCATTTCTAATTATTATAAATTCTTTTTAAGCAAATGAACTCAGCTGAATGTTTTAATTAGTTTTATTAACTTTTTTTAATACTAACTTAGAGCTTGTTTGGAATTGATGTAAGAAAACTATTTATTTGAGAAATATTTTTATAAAATAACTTTGCAAAAAGTGTTTTTAGAAAAGAGATAATTTGTGCTTGGTAAATTCATTTGAAAAGTGTCTTTGATAAATAGAGTGTGTTTGGATAATTTTTTTCAAAAAACTTTTGAGAGGCAAATGACCAAAAAGGACATCTATCAATAGCATTTTACTACTAAAATTATTTTATAGAGAAAATTTATTTTAAATATCTATTACAATATTTTTAATTATTTATTTAAAATTAAATATTCAAGCTTTTTTTTTTACTAGTGCTGCCAAAATATCATTTGATCTTGCAACATGATTCAACTGCCATTTATTATCATTAATAATAAAAAAATAAAGAGTTATATATTTTTCAATCATCTTCATCAATGATATTTTTTATTTTAATTAAAGTAATTGAGTGAAAAATAAAATAATGATATATAAATAATAGGATGATGTGTGTGTATATGTGTGTGTTGTGCATAAGTGATAGAGATATTTTTGTCATGAATAAAATAATTTGATACTTATAATTCTTGTAAAAGTATTTTTGCAAGTTTACCAAGCACTTTCTTTTCAAGAAGTGGTTTTTTCTAAAAAAGAAAAATGTGTATTCTTACCTTACTACCTCCCTTCGATCCTTTCATACTATTTCCTTCGTTATTTTTAAGTAGAAGTTATATAAATCTCAATTTTTAATTATTTTTATCTCAATTTTTTTTAAAATTATTAAAAAATTTTAATTTATTTCACACTGATACATCACAATCTTTTGAATACATTACTTAATTTTATAAGGATATATAACATTCTTTCAGATACATCATTTAATTTTATACGGATACATCATATTCCATACAAATACATTGCATTCTTCTGGAAAATCACTTAATTTTAAACGGATATATCACAGTCTTCAAAATACATCACATAAATTTACACAGATACATCACATTATTTCACATGCATCGCTTAATTTTACACAAATACATTACATTCATATATTCAAATTTTAAAGTAAATCAAGAATTTATGTAATTATTTAAATGAATTGCGATTCTAGTTAGTTATGATAAGTTAAGTTGTGAAATGATGTAATTTACTTTTCATATTTCCCTTTTGAGAATTAAACTGCAATGACTTTGATCCATTTTTTAAAAATCATATTAATATAAAAAGAATTATAGTTTATAGTTTTTTATATAATTTTTAAATATTTACAATTTAAAATTAATTTAATTTAATTTTAACCGTAAAGATCAACTAAATAGATTTTTACGAAGCAACGGGTGACAAATAAAAACCTACGGAGAAATAAGACTTAAAACAAATCAACAGGACTCCATCATTGGATGACAAATGGCAGCAGGCTTGCATTGCTCAAAGACTTGTGTGGCTGGAAAATATTTTTTCTTGATATTTTGAATTATTGAAGAAAAGGACGCTCAAAAATCAAAATTCATGTTTATGAGGGCCAATGTGATATGTATCTTATTTTGTGGCGCTCCTCTTGGCCTTTATCCTTATTTTAACTTCATAATATTAAATCTGTGGACTTTACTTTACGTGATCAAAACTATGATAAGACCTTCACTTTTTATTTAATTTGCCCCATGACCTTCATTTAATTAAATTTGATTGTTCACTTTTATTTATTTATTATTTTAAAAAGTAATTAAGTAATTATTTATGACAATTGTTTTGGAGTTTGAAAGCCTTCAAGGGAGTCAAAACGTTGAAAATTTACACATTCAATATTTACACCGTCTAATGTAATTTATTATAATTAAATAATTTAATAAACTAAAGTACATATCAATTAATCATAGCTAGTTAAAATGAATTTTGAATTTAGAAACACGTTGCTTGGTGTAAATATCGAATGTGGATAATTTTTTTAAAAAATAACATTAATATACACCTTAACTTATCATATTTACACAAATTCCACTCTTACATATTAATTACAAAAAGTCATACTAATTATGTATCGTTATTGGATGTATCGAGAATAAATTATGTATCTTGACAGATTTAAAATCGAAAAAAATATATCAAAAGCTAATTATATATATTTATAAAGAAAAAATGCATCTTTGTTGGATGCATATGTATCCCGATATATTTAAAATAAAAAAAATATATATGAAAAG
>NC_061121.1:54417746-54424804 GCF_002878395.1 Capsicum annuum | reverse complement strand
ATATATGTGTGTGTATATATCTTCTATAGACATATATATTTAACGTATACATGTGTATATGATTTATGAATTAGTATATAACTATATATTTAGTGTGTGTATATATTGTAATATATATCTTGTAGTATATTTTATTTAAAGCAGTACATATATATTGAATGATACGTATATATGTGTATATATATTTTCTAAAGTAGTATATATTTAACTATACATATGTATATATTTTATAAATTAGTATATAACTATATATATAGTTTGTGTATATATTGTAGTATATATATATCGTATATATGTGTATGTATCTTCTATAGATGTAGTATATATTTAACGTAATGTTGCGTTGGATGTGTGGACTAACTAGAGAGAATAAAGTTAGGAATGAGATTATCCAGGAGAAGGTGGGAGTGACTTCGGTGGAGGACAAGATGCGAGAAGAAAGGTTGAGATGGTTTGGGCATGTGATGAGGAGGGACACGGATGCTCCTGTTCGGAGGTGTGAGATGCTAGCTTTGGATGGCTTCAAGAGGAGTAGAGGTAGGCCTAAGAAATACTGGAGGGAGATGATTAGGCATGACATGGAACTACTTCAGATTACTGAGGACATGACCCTAGACATGAAGGTGTGGAGGTCGCGAATTAAGGTAGACGGCTAGGGTGAGTGTGTAGGTAATCACTAGGTGATAGGGGGATTTGGGTGTGGTGGGTGTTTTAGGCCTGTGAGGGCATGTTACTACCACATGGGTATCTATGTTCTTATTTCATATTCCGTATTGTTCGTATTTCTCTTATTTCCCATTTCTCTGAGACTTAGTGTTCCTATTTTTTTTAATCTCTTATTTCTGGTATGCTATACAGCCTGTTTTATGTCTCATTACGATCTTGGTATACTATTCTCTATCTTGAGCCGAGGGTTTATCGGAAACAGCCTCTCTACTTTCTCAGAGGTAGTGGTATGGACTGCATACATTTTACCCTCCCCAGACCTCACTTTGTGGGAATATACTGGGTCTGTTGTTGTTGTATACATGTGTATATGTTTTATAAATTATTATATATATCATTATATTATAGTATATATTTTGTAGTATATGTTTTATTTAGAGTATTTTATATATTTAACTAACGTATAGTCGTATACACGATTACATATGTAATTGTGTATATATATATATTTTTTAAATTCTAATGTAGTATATACTATATATATTGTATATATATATTGTTTAGCGTATTTCAAATGTATATAGGTGGGTATATATAGTATATATTGAAGAATTTTTTTTTTGATCGATTTTGATCGGATTTAGGTGGGTTGGATCAGATTGAGTTAAATGGGCCGATTCAAAGTTATTTTTAAAAAAATTACTATTGGGCCCGAAATCGGACCGATCCGTTTAATCAGGCTCGACTCCAAACCAACCCACAACCTGACTAAAATTCACGGGCTAATTTTGGGGGTGTCCGGCCCGACCCACTTAACACCCTTACATGGGTGGAGTGAGATTATTCAACTAGTCTTAACACTAAACGTCTAATGCCGCCAGCTAATTTTTTCTGGTCTCAATATTTGTCACACTTTTTAAATTAAAATTATGTTAATTTTAATCAATATTTCAAATTATATTTTTCATTTTATAATATGAGAAAAATTATAGTAATTATTATATTTTCAATATTTTATTTAATTTTAAATTAATTTTCAAAAAGTGAAAAATATAACATAAAATAGAAGAGGAGTATTCAAACAAAGAGGCTTAGGAAAATAAGAAAACTGTAAAACTCTTTTGAAGTTGACCTCGCTCATCGGTGTTGGTGGGTCAACATTATACAACTACTAGTGCCTAGTAGGACAGGTACATGTCTATTCCAAAAATCCAAATACCGCTTAGTGCTCTCACCAACTCTTTATCCACTTCTCCTATATAAATAAATACCATCCTCAGCCCATTTCTCTTCTTCAAATATCAAACTTTTCATTTTCAAGATATTCAATTTCAAACAATCAAATAAATGGCCATCCGTATTGATGATGAAGCCCCTATCCATGGAGATGTATTAGAAACTATTCTTTCACACGTGCCACTTATTGACTTAGTTCCTGCTTCATACGTGTCAAAATCGTGGAGCCAAGCTATTACTTCTTCTCTCCGATGCTTCAACAAGCCGAAGCCGTGGCTCATTATCCACACTCAATGCACTCGCTCTCCTTATGACATTTCTGTACATGCGTATGACCCCCGTTCACACGTGTGGATCAAGATATCTCAACCGTCCATTAAGTACGTCTCCGCACTACGATCATCTCATTCAAATTTAATCTACATGCTTTCTCCATCGAAACTCTCCTTCTCATTTGAACCCATGAATCTCACGTGGCATCACGTGGATGCCCCGCAAGTATGGCGGACCGATCCTATCGTAGCTCACGTAGGTGGCTCCGTTATTATAGCCGGTGGCACGTGCGATTTCGAAGACGATCCGCTAGCTGTGGAAATATACAACGCGGAGACTCGCACGTGGGAAATGTGCGAGTCAATGCCCGATATATTAAAAGATTCTGCAGCTTCTACTTGGTTATCAATCGCCACAACGGGCGACAAACTCTACATTTCCGAGAAATTTACAGGTGTCACTTACTGCTTTGACCCGAAAACCAAGAAGTGGTCTGGACCTTACGAGCTAAGGCCCGAACCACGTATTTTCCACTCGATAGTCGGATTTTCAAATAACCGTTTGATCCTTATTGGCATGATCGGGGACACTGAAAATGTGACTGGAATTAAAATTTGGAAAGTGGACACGCAGAGTTTCGAGTGCCATGTATTGGGGGAAATGCCATCGGCGTTAATTCAGAAGGTTCAGAGTGAAACATTCGGAGTTTCATCCATCACTGTGTGTTTAGCTGGAGATTATGCTTACATGAGTAAGTCGTCAGAGGTGGCGGAGGAGATAGTGGTCTGTGAGTTTAAAAATGGTGGCGGATTACGGTGGTGGAGCATGAAAAATGCGGCTGCCGGTGATGGAAATAGATCGGAGAGAGTGGTGTTTACTTGTTCGGTTATTGGGTTAGGTAATTTGAAGCGAGCTGTGTCATCGGAAAATCGGAAATTTGCTGTCAAGTTGTGAAAATTTGACGCATGGACTATTTGTTTTCATGTTTTTATTTTGGCATTAAAGCTGTAATTTATTTCATTGCTGCCATTTTTTCTGTCGTTGTTGTCTCCTAAGTACTTTTTTTTTTTTTTTTTAAAAAAAGAAATTGTTGCCACCAACTGTTGTTGATTAATTAATTGATTAAAGAGGAGCTTTGGACCATTTGCTTTTTACCAACAAGGAAACCACTTTTTCTTAGGGTGTGTTTGGTATGATGAAAAATGTTTTCTGAAAATATTTTTTTATTTTTTTTTATTTGGTTGTAACATAATTTTGGAAAAGTATTTTTTAAAGGAATTCATTTTTCTTTATTTAAAAGAAAATAACTTTCCTCATAGGTTAAGGAAAGTCATTTTCTAGAAAATATTGAGATGTGACTTATGAAAATTTGAAATTAAAATATGAATAAAGTGATCAAAATAAGTCATCTATTTAATAAGTTATCAAAATAGACTAAACATAATAATTTATTACGTTTTATATCTTTTAAACGATTTGATAGCGGATGTGTATAGTAAAAAAAATTTAGTAAAACATAGTAATAATTTATTACGTTTTACAAAACTTTTTTAATAACGCAATAATTTATTACATTTTATAATTTTTTTTATAAAATGTAATAATTTATTACGTTTACATGATTTGACATACAGAAGTGATGTGATAGTATACAAATTTTTTTTTAATTATAAATTAAAACTTTATAACTTTATTAACTTTTATAAATTAAAACTTTTTGTTACAATTTATAAATTATAAATTTTTATTAAGTTTCTTACAAAAAATTTTTATAAAAAAAATTATTGCTTCGTTTTATCAAATCAAGTATCACCTCGCTCACTATTTTTGACTTTTTCTTTCATAAATCGTATCAAGAAGTTACCTTTTAATAAATAAAAAATAAAAATAAATAATTACAAATTTATTTTATTAATACGTAATGAAAAATTAGACTATTTTCTAAATTAGGTCATATGAATGTATAATTGTTGATGTCACATCTCATAAAAATTAATCGAATGATTAAAAATGTGTAGTTAAATATTATGTTTTAGAATATATATTATATTTTTAATTAGAAGGCCATATGCTAATGTAAAGTTAAAATTTAGGTAGAAAAAAAATATTTTCTATTCACCAATCAAACACCATAATATTTTTTGAAAAATATTTTTCACTTAACAACCAAACATAAGAAAATAAATAAAATACCAACTTATTTTCTATGAAAATATTTTCCATCATACCAAACACACCCTTAGTTTGGATATACACTACGTAACTAGTTTGCTGAACGAGTAACTAGATAATTGGTTATGAACCGTATTAACATATTTCTATATTACAGAAGACTTGGTTTCGACTATCTCTTTTTTATTTACCATTTTATTCTTAATTGCTCCGTAATTTATTATATTATTTCTAATTAATTATTATAAATTATTTATATATTAGAATTAACAATATTTTTATTATATTACACCTAATTAATTATTATAAGTCATTTATATATTAGAATTAATAATATTTAATTAAAAAAGTAGATATTTATGAGGTTTGTTTCAATTGCTTTAACCGTGATTTTACTATATCATCCCTAATTAATTATTATAAGTCATTTATTTATTAAAAAATAATAAGATTTAATTAAAAAATAGATGACGTGTTTGCCTATATTAACCCTAATTGTTCAGTGATTTATTATATTACCCCTAATTAACTATTATAAGTCATTTATATATTAAAATATAATATATAGATTAATTAATTATTAGAAGTGATTTATATATTAGAATTAATAATATTTAATTAAAAAATAGATATTTATGACGTTTGTTTCAGCTTCTTTAACCATGATTTTACTATATCATTCCTAATTAATTATTATAAGTCATTTATGTATTGAAAATTAATAATATTTAATTAAAAAAACCAGCTGCTTCGTCATTTACTATATTATCTCTGATTGCTCCGTGATTTACTATATTACCCCTAATTAATTATTATAAGTCATTTGTATATTAGAATTAATACTATTTTTTATTATATTACCCATAATTAATTATTATAAGTCATTTATATAGTAGAATTAATAATATTTAATTAAAAAATAGATATTTATGACGTTTGTTTCAGCTGCTTTAACCGTGATTTTACTATATCAACCCTAATTAATTATTATAAGTCATTTATCTATTAAAAAATTAATAATATTTAATTAAAAAAATATATGACATATCTGCCTATTGTTTCGACCAGCGCTTCATCAATTATTATACTACCCCTAATTGCTTCGTGAATTACTATATTACCCCTAATTAATTATTATAAGTCATTTATATATTACAATTAATAACATTTTTTATTATATTACCCCTAATTAATTATTATAAGTCATTTTACTATATTACCTCTAATTGCTCCATGATTTACTATATTATCCCTAATTAATTATTATAAGTAATTTATATATTATAATTAATAATATTTTTTATTAGTCATTTATGTATTTAAAAAATTCATTATATTTAATTAAAATATTGATTTCGACATGGCTGCTTCAACAGCTGCACCATGATTTCACTATCACCATTAATTAATTACTATAAGTCATTTATGTATTAGAAAATTAATAGTATTTAATTAAAACAAGAAAAATATGTGTTTATGACATATTTGTTGCAGTTGCTTCAACCATAATCATCTTTGAGAAGATGATCCCAGACTTTATTGTTAATTGAAGCATCTATGTTCCAGTTTTTGCATGAAATAATCCTATGAATATTAGTTCTACATCTTTTCTATATTTTGTAACATGTCTCAATCTTATCATCGAACAATTAAAATAACTCGACTACACGACACATCACACTTTCTTATCATGTGGAAAAAAACTATCTTATAAAACTTCACTTGTTAGCGAGTACCGTCAAATAGTTATCATTTAAAAAGTTATCGTTTTAAATCAATGTACATTTATATTTGTATTTCATCAATATCAAATATTAGTGCTAAAAGATGTCTATAGTATTGGGCCCGAGCTGACACAGGCCATGCACCTCTAGTGAGGTGGTTTCGACCACCTCTTCATTTACTATACTACCCCCAATCATTTACTATATTACATCCTAATTGCTCTATAATTTACTATATTATCCCTAATTAATTATTACAAGTCATTTATATTAGAATTAATAATATTTTTTATTATATTACCCCTAATTAATTATTATAAGTCATTTATATATTAGAATATATAATATTTAATTAAAAAATAGATATTTATAGCGTTTGTTTCAGCTGCTTTAATCGTGATTTTACTATATCATTCCTAATTAATTATTACAAGTCATTTATGTATTAAAAAATTAATCATAATTAATTCAAAAAAATAGATTACTATATTAACCCCTATCATTTACTATATTTCCCCTAATTGCTCTGTAGTTTACTATATTATCCCTAATTATTTATTATAAGTCATTTATATATTAGAATTAATAATATTTTTAAATTATATTATCCCTAATTAATTATTATAAGTCATTTATATATTAGAATTAATAATATTTAATTAAAAAATAGATGACATGTCTGCCTATATTACCCCTAATTACTTCGTAATTTACTATGTTACCCCTAATTAATTGTTATAAGTCATTTATATATTAGAACTAATAATTTTTTTTACTATATTACCCCTAATTAATTATTATAAGTCATTTGGTTTCGACCACTGCTTCGTCATTTACTATTTTACCCCTAATTGCTCCATGATTTACTATATTACCCCTTATTAATTATAGTAAGTCATTGATATAATAGAATTAATAATATATTTTTATTATATTACCCCTAATTAATTATTAGAAGTCATTTATATATTAGAATTAATAATATTT
>NC_061121.1:54395185-54417646 GCF_002878395.1 Capsicum annuum | reverse complement strand
TTATATATTAGAATTAATAATATTTTTTTACTATATTACCCTTAATTAATTATTATAAGTAATTAATATATTAGAATTAATAATATTTAATTTTAAAAATAGATATTTATGACGTTTGTTTCAGCTGCTTTAACCGTGATTTTACTATATCATCCCTAATTAATTATTATAAGTTATTTATTTATTAAAAAATTAATAATATTTAATTAAAAAATAGATGACATGTCTGCCTATATTACCCCTAATTACTTCGTGATTTACTATATTACCCCTAATTAATTATTATAAGTCATTTATTTATTAGAATTAATAGTATTTTTTTTACTATATTATCCCTAATTAATTATTATAAGTCATTTATATATTAGAATTAATAATATTTAATTAAATCTGTTTACATTTATGTTTATATCTCATCAATATTAAATTTTAGTGCTAAAAAATATTTATAGTATTGGGCCCGTGCTGACACGGGCTATGCACCTCTAGTTTTGAATACAAATGATAAAATTTACTTTATCACTTTTTGATATAATAAACTTTTAACACTTTGAAAAATACATTGAGATGAATACTACTGACTCGAGAAAATTAAAGAAAAGGTGTCCTTTCAGTCTTGAATGAATGTTGATGACATCGATCAACTTAAAGAATATAATTAAGAAACTCGATTAAGTTAATTATGAACTTAATTAATATTTTTAAAACTTTTTAATCTTTTTAAAAATATAAATCAACCTACACGTCTCTCCTCTCCAAATCAACCATCTCTCTCCTCTCTCCCCTCTCTCTCGACAGTTTCTCTCAAACTTCTCCCAACCAACAGTTCTGCAAATTTCTCCCTTCAATCCCTAGCAACTTCAACCTTGACGATAAATAGTTGAGTTTTGAGTTTCTTTTCGACTTTCAACCGTCAATCGACGTGAAAGCATTGCTCTCTAGCGAGAACAACTTCTAGTTCTTCATCGTCCCTTTTCGTCTTTCATAGGTAAAAAAATAAGGCTTTTTAGTTATGAAAAAAAAGAGAAACTTGACCCAACATCACTTCTAATATTGGTTAACAATTTCAATATTTATTGCTTAAATTTGAAATGGAGACTGAAGAAAATCCTAATTTGTGGTATTTCTTCTCTTCTCTTTTCGGAGTGAAATATAATTTTTGTTGTTATTGTAGTTCTTGTTGTCGAACTGTTGATTTGATTTGTTAGTGTTTGTTGTATTTTTTGAAGTTTGTTTTTTGTTGTTTGTATTTGTACAAACAAAACAACAATGTTGGTGTTTTTTATCACTGTTGATGTTCTTGGTGTGTGCGTGTTGTGTTGGTGTTGCTGGGTTGATTTGTTGTTGTTCTTGGTAAAAATGGTGTATTTAATATTAAATGGTGATACTGCTATTGTTCTATTGAACAAAATCTTACTACTGGTTTATTTTTCTGCAACAGATTAACCATCTGATGCACAGATGAACCATCTGATGCAACAGATGAACCATCTAATGTAACAAATAATAGATGAACCATCTGTTGGATGAAATCCAATCAACTATTTCAATAGATGACATGTCCAAGACTTTGATCTTCCAACAGATCATTCATCTGTTGCGACAGCTGACCCTTCTGTTGAACTGTTTGATACCAGTTCCAACAGACCAGTCATCTATTTCAATAGATGAGTGATTTACTGGAATAAATCACAACAGTATTGAAACTATTTTTATTGTTTCCAATAGAATATTCATCTGTTGCAACATGTTAGTTATATATTGCAACATATAACTCACATGTTACAACAGATGAGTGATCTGTTGGATATGTTATTTTACTGTGTTGTACTTGTTAGATTAACTGTTATTTTTCTTAACGATGCATTAATTAATTATATATTTTTTTATTTTCCTACTATTTTTAGAGAATATGGCTAAAAAAAGAGAAGTTGAATCAAGTCCAAGTAAAGGAATAAGTGAAGTAGCTAGGCTACATCTACCACACTATAAGCTTGCTTTACAAACGATATCTTAATTGGAAGCAAAAGAAAATGAACATGGGAATGAAGAAAGTTTCAAAAGAAATAATCCAAATGCTAATAGCCCTTCCACTGAAGAGTTGGTCAAAACCTTCAGCATTGATAGTTATCCAGTAAGAATGCAGTGCGATAGTGCCACAGATTTAACTAATGATTTCGTCGTAAATTCAGCCATGGGAAAATCTTTTGATACCTTCAGAAAAATACTTTGAGACCAAAAGTTGGATGCTTATTTTAGTGATAACTGCTTTGGGCAAAATCTTGATTTTTTGGAGGACAACAATGCTCATTTTCAAATGACCATGGTATATGATCTTCTCAGGCGTAGGTTTATGCATAAAACTAAGATAAGATGGATGAGGTGTGGATAAGTTACTGTGGCATGCCTATTTGTTTTGATTGGAAGGAGTTTGTCATAGTCACTGGACTAAAATGTTACCCTCCTTCTCAATCTATACCTATTCTAACAAAGAAAAAGCACCCCTCACACTAAAAAAGGCAAAGGCAAGTCAAATGATAGTGATGACTTGTTGTCCCTTGTTGGTCCAAGCTTCAAAAAAAAAAATTTGATAGAAGCGTTGAAAGGTAAAAGTCTTTCAAAGAAGCACAAGCAATCATTGTGCTTGGTTTGGTTTGTACATAATATTCTTTGAGCAAGAGACGTTAACAACAATATACCAGCTGGTTTAATAAAGCTTTCCGAGGATCTTGGGGCATTTAACAACTATCCTTGGGGTTATGAAAGCTTCAAAATGACTATCAAATAGTTGTTGACTCCGTTAACGTCAAAGATAGTCAACTTATATGGATTTTCATGGGCTTTCATGATACATATTTCTTTTATTATGATTTATTTATTAAATAATGCTTTTGATCCATTGACGTTATTTTATAGGCTTAGGCATTTGAAACAATTCCTTATTTGAGACAACAAGTGAACAACCAAGAAGAAGTTTCATGTCCAAGAATTCTGAGATGGTTTTCAGCCAAAACTGATAAAAAATAAATTTGTTTGATCTCTTCAACCCCTCGAAAGTAGCAGTAAGTCTAATTTTAATTAAGTTTTAATTTTAATTAATGACCTTTTTAAATGATTTAATCATAATTCTAATATATGTACTGATTTATTTTAAATTATGCATCTGTGGCTTGTTTCGATTAATCGAGAGTTGATGATGCCATTTTTTCTTACTTTACATTCTGTGCAAACTTTATCGGACCCTAAGGTCATTGATATAATAAAAATAAAATTGTTTGGAGCAACAACCATCACAAAAAAAATAATTTTGGAGGGCGAGCTTGTTATTGTTGATGGTGTTAGTGGTGATGGAGCTGGTAGTGAAAGTAGTGCTTCTATTGGGGATAATGATGCTCCGCTTGCAGTTTTTGAAATAACAAACTATTATGATTATGATCATACTGATTTTACAGATTTTACCTTTCCTATCAAATGTTCTGCATGCAAATGTCAAAACTGCAAGGCAAAACATAATGGAGTGATTAATGCTATGAATACATTATCTTCTTCTATAAAGGAAATGACATCTAAGAGGGGTGTCATTCCATCAAAGAGGATTTCATATCCATACACTTTATTAGAGATTAAGACGGCTAATAGGAGAAGGAAATAAATTTCCAAGGCATCATCAAGCATCGATAAAAATAAAATCGCAACTCCTCTATGTTTGTCTTGCACTTTTGAGAAATGTACAAGGGCCACAAGAGAGTAATATGAGCTGAAAAAGGTTAATATTTATCATCTGTTTCAATCAACAAACAGACTACATATCAGCTTCAACAGATGACACATCTATTAAAAATTATCAAATATATATATACATATATATATATATATATATATCAGTTTCAATAGATGACTAACCTATTGCATCAGATGCATTATCTATTGCAATATATGTCTCATCTATTTTAGAAAACCAAACAGGTGTTCCGACTATTTTAATTTATCCTAATAGATGACCTATATGTTACAATAGATGAGTCATCTGTTGGGACAAATTAAATCAAGACTTCCTACTGTTTTAGTTTGTTCTAACAGATGAGTCATATGTTGCAACAGATGCGTCATTTATTAAAAATTATCATACAAGTCTTCCTCTTATTTTAATTTATCCAATAGATGACCCATCCGTTATAACAGATGGGTCATTTGTTGCAACAGATGGGTCATCTGTTGGGATAAATTAAAACAAGAGGAAGATCTATTTGATTTCCTCTAGCAGATGAGTTATCTTTTTTCATTTTTTATATCTCTGTGATTAGCATTGATAATTTTGGCTTTCTAGGTGGATGTCATAGTAGAAGCTATTGTGAATAACATAATATCACAGTTGATAATCCATCAATTGCTTCCAAAGAGGAAGAAAAAGTGAAGCCTATCAGTCTGGAAAAATGGAAGAATTATCCATTTGAAGGGTCAATATCTCAGATAAAGCTGTAAAAAACTAACAAAGTTGATCAACGACTATTCAAAATGAATTGCCGATGGACTGTTAAAGCTTCATGCCTGAAGGTACATAAATTATTTTTAAAAATATTGATTTATATAATTCTTCTTGTAAAAACATGACATTAACACATATAAATCATACAGAAAATAAAATGACGAACACTACAAAGTGAACTAATCGGGTCTTGGTTTTGATATATTCGATTTTGTTGTTGCACTTCTCAGAATGAAGAATTAGTTCTATTTGGTGTCACATCACCAAACTTGCTGGAATGATGAGGTTTAAATGTCATATATCTTACTATAATACTATATTTAATTATATCAGTTTATTACTTTTATTATTACGTAATCTGAAATGTTTGATAATATGTACAGCACATTGATGCCATTTTTTACTGCCTCCAAAAAAGGCCAAGTAGCAAACATAACAATAATACGATTACACGATAGTCAATTATTTGTACAAAGTTTACATCAATAATGCCTACGATAGGTATTGTCAACAATAGTCGAAAGTTTTCTGAGTTGAGGAATGCTTAATCAACATCATCAAAGGTTTTAACATTCCAGCTGATTTATCTTGGCATTTGATCGACAAAGTGTACATTCCAATCAATTATGGTGATGAATTTCTGTCGCCATTCTAAAAGAGAGGCGCATCCGCGTTTATGACTCAATGTCGGGAAGAAGACGTTTTGAGCCATCATCTGAGACATAAAAGCTGGCCAAAATATTACCTACTTACCTTGATATAAGTGGCTTTTTAGATCAAAAGATTCGTATTGATTGGTTGACGATTGAAGCATACCGGGATAAAATGGGTACTCCGTTTGACATAAAATATATTGAAGGAATTGCTCAAAAATTTAGTGGTAGCCTGTAAGTATCATGATTTAGTTTTATTTCATAAATTTCATAACTCTTACATTAATTGCAAGATATGTATTATCTGATTTTTACAAATGTAGGAATTGCGGTTTTTTTATTGCCGCTTACACTGAGTATTTGAGCGATAAATTACAAGTACCAAATGATGGACTTAATGCCGGATTACTCCATAAAAGATATGCTATTCTTTTATTGAAAAATGGGGAAGCGAAGGCTCAGAAATCATATGTAAGCGACATTAAAGATCCACGACCACCAAAGCCGAATTCCATAGCAATGGATGAAGAACGTCTTGTTAATATTGAGTAGATCTTTATAGCTTGAGTCTGTCAAAATAATAAACTCTCCTTAGGAATTGTTGGCTTCAAAATTTAAATTGTAAATATCGACCTTCAAAAGTCTATTTTTCATTCAACACTTTTGCTGACAAGTGATTCATCATGTCACTTTGCTTCAACAATCTAGGGAACAAGTCCAATAGTGGCTGCATCTTGGTAAAAAAATTGTCCTCCTTGAAGACAGTTAAGTTGTAGTCTTAAACCTTCATTTTTTCGTCCTCGAGTAGTATCTCATGAGCCACAAACTGTTTCACGTCCAGGTTCATGACTCAAGAATTCTTTTTGCCCTGATCCAGTCCATACCGTGTGAATATAGCCTCTTTTCTTTAACATAATCAGTCATATCTTAATCCCATTTGAACGTAAAAACTAACAAATCAAATCTCGAGCCACCAGGATTTATCGCTAGCTCAGTGAGATTATTGTACCTATTCTTTAAATTATTGTAGAAGTTAAGGTCCATTATCCTATCGCCAAATCATAAGCATCTATGTACTCTAATTGCCTGCCCCTCATGAGGCAGAAAATTTCATTAACATACTGTGATATAAGAAGACAATTTTTAAATAGGTCAGTAATTTAAAAAAAAACAAAGTGGAAAGATGAAATTGATGGTCCATCAGTTGCAAAGGAATCTATTAACAAATTATCCATCTAATGCAACTTATGCAACAGATGGATAATCTGTTGCAACAGATGAACCACCAGTTACACCGACTACCCAGCTGTTGTAATAAATGACTCATTTGTTGTGTAGCTTCTCTGAACCTGTGTTAACAGATTACCCAACATGTTGCAACTTTTACAACAACTGGGTAATTTGTTAAAAGATGACTTAGAATGTAAGAAATGAAGTAGATTAAAAGGTTAGATTATGAAAAGTAAACTTACTGTGTCCACCTACCACTCCCTCATATTGTCATATTCTTGAAGTTTTGAGAGGAAAAAGCATTCATGGTGAAGCTTTTTGCTGGATGCTTGGATTTTATGTACTTTATCAGATCATCCTTTGATTTGATGTCAAGTTGTACATATATGTCCACCTTCTTAAATGGTCCCTGAACTTCATCAACTTTTGGAGGATGAGGAGTTGTAATTTTTTTATTTCCTATTTAAGAGTATACGTCTAATTGCTTTTTTCTTCTTCCTAACCTTCACTATAGGAGTGTATGGCTCTTTTACCTTCTTGGATGGTATGACACCCCTATTGGATTTTAATTCCTCAACAGTATCAGTGAGAGGATTTATTTTTTTAAAGAGTTGATCCTATCTGTCCATGCATTGTTTGCATTTGCAAAGAGAACATGAGCTTGAAGAAGGGGTGAGAGAGACCACTGTATGGGGGTGATTTCAAACATATTTATTTTTTCTTGAGCATCAAATGCTCATCATCATGACTGGTAGCAACATCAGCATGGCTGCCACCAACATCAACAACTCCATTAGCAACACCCCCATGAGCAACAGCCAAATCTGTTACAGCAGGTTGGTCATGAAGAGTCTCAACATGAGGCTGACCTTGCCTAACTACTCTTCTTATGGCTGTTTCTCCAGCCAATTCCTTATTTATTAACTTCACCATTGGGTATGCTATTGTATGAACAAAACCTAGAGTAATAAAGGAATTCATCCCCAACTCTTGTCGAGTAGGTACAAGCCATGGATGCACAACCTATAAATAAAAGTAGATACATTTAAATCAAATAATAATTAAAGTCAATTGGGTAATATGTTAACACAAACAACTTATGTAACAGATGATATTTCTGGTACAACAGATAACTTATCCATTGTAATAGATTAACCATCTCTTGTATCAGATTATCCATCTGTTGCATAATTTGTTGTAGATGGGTAATCTGTTAAGTCACGTTCAGAGAACCAAAGCAACAGATGGGTAATCTGTTGCAAAATATGAATTGTCTATCATAATAGATTACCCATATATTGCACTAGTTATTGTAGACCGGTAATCTATTAAGACAAATTATAACAGATGAACCATCTGTTGCAACAAATGGCCTATCTGTTTTAATATCTTTCTTTGAGTCAAATTATTGTACGTTAAAAAAGACTTACTGCATCATCAAAAGGGTTAAATACTTACTGCATCATCCGAAGGGTTAAAGAGATCAACCTCCTTGATTTTTGTTTTTCTTTTTGTGGCCAACCACCTAAGGATCCTTGGATGAGAAACCTCATTCGGGTAATCCTTGACCTGCTTTCGGAGGTGAGGAATGACTTCAAATGCCCAAACCTAAAAAATGTCAACAAAAAGTAAACAAAAAAGTTATAATAATTATTCAATATAAATTAATGCAACAGTAAACAAATAATGATCAAATTTACCATGAAAGCCCATGAAAAACCGTATAAGCTGATCATCTTTGGGGATATTTTTGTTAATAGATATTTGGCAGTCAACTTGTATTTGTCATATCCTAAAGGATAAATGTTGCATTTATCCAAATCTTGAGCAAGCACCAACAAATCATCTTCTATGATTTTGTTGATGCCTCTTTCTAGTATAACAGAATGGATAAACTAAACTAAGCATAATTGCTCCCTGTACTTCTTTGGTATGTATTTATTCTTGAGATATTCTATCAACATTTGGGCTTTGTAGACACGTCCAACAACCCATTTATTTTTTTGTTGCCTTTGTTGGTTTTGGTGGGTGGTCTCTTAGACAATGTCTTGCCTTTATTTGATGGTGGTGGTTTGGGTGTCCTTCTTGCCTTGGATTTTTTGATGGGTGTAACCTTAAGGATAGGTTCTCCTGGTTGATGGCATCTCAAGCCAGTCACTATGGCAAACTCTTTCATGCCAAAACAAATTGGCATGCCACAGTAGTTAATCCAGATCTCATCCATCTTTTTCCCCTTCAAATCTTTACCATCATCCACGTACTTGGTTCTGCGCTTGAGAAGACCATATACCATGCTCATTTGGAAGTGGGAACTGTTGTCCTCAGGCAGGTTAATAAAGTATGAAAAGAAACTGGACCTAAAAAAATCCTCTAGTTTTTCCTTCCTCATAATATTTTGAAAATCATCAAAATGTTTTCCCATAAGAGATTTAACTATAAAATCACAAGTTAAATTTGCAGAGTTATCTATCGGCATCTCAACTTGAAACCTATCAATACTAGTAGTTTTAACAGGATCATGCTAGGACTTCGAACTTAATTCACGTCCCATTGATGATGCATTATCATTATCTTTCTCATTCTCTTTGGAAGATCCATCTTTTTCCTCACTTTCTACTTTCTTCTCTTTTTCTTTATCTTCATCTTCTTCCTCCTCACTTTTATTTTCCCCACCATCCTTGACAGAACTTTCTCCACCTCCCTCAATATCATTTTTCTTAGCTTTACCATCTTCCTCAATTTTGTTTTCTTACATTTTTTCAGCTTTACTTTGTCCTGAAATAAATTGTTCAGGAATTTTCTCCGAATCTATCTGTATTTTAGTCTTTTTTATTAGTTGGTCAGAAGTTGATCCGCTTTCACTTTCTTTTTTTTGGGAGACATATTTTACCTACAAACAAGAGAAAAACAAAAAAAAATGTTACAATTGATATTTGGATAATTTTAAATAAAAGGTAACATAAAATTCAATAAATACAACACACTACAAAAAATATTCGAACAAATGACCCATTTATTGGAATAGATGACCCATCTGTTGCAACAGATGAACAACCTATTGTAACAGATAGGTCTTCTGTTGGAAGAAATCAAAATGGTCTTGCTACTAGTTTATTTAATACCAACAACGACATCTGTTGCAACAAATAGGTAATCAGTTGGAAGAGCTATTTTGTTTTATTCCAACAGCTAAAAATCTGTTGAAATGGATGGGAAATCATTTAGAAGACCTATTTTAATATCTTCCAATAGATGTTCCACCTGTTGCAACAGGTGGGTCATCTCTTGAAAGTTATCAAAATAGGTACCAGTTCTGTTTTGATAACTTTTAATAGATGACCCATCTTTTGCAATAGATGGATAATTTATTGGATGAAATTAAATCAGGTCTTCCACATTTGCATCAGATATGTAATCTGTTGGGCAATATAATACCCCAATACCACCAACACCACCAATACTAACACCACCACCACCACTACCACCACCACCACCAATTCCACCACCAACACCACCAATACTATTGACACCAACACCAACACCACCAATATCAACACTACCAACACTTACACCAATAGCACAATCAATATCAACATCACCAGCACCAATACCATAAACACCAACACCACTATTAATAGCAACACGACCAACACCAACACCAACACCAACACCAATACCAATACCACAAATACCACCACCACCACTAATACCAACTCCACCAACACCAACACCACCAATACCAATACCAACACCACTAATACCAGCACCAACACCACCACTACCAATACCAACACTACCACTGCCAATATCAACACCACCAATACTACTACCACCACCAATACCAGCACCACCAATACCACCATTAATACCAACGCTACTAACACCAACAAAACGATCACCATCAACAATAACATTAACAAAATAAAATTAAATAAAAAAACCAATAACAAACAAAACAAACAACACCAATAGAGCTAACACCACTACCAACAGCCACCAATAACACCACAAAAACCATCCCACAACACTACGTCAGTCAACAAAATATTGCAATAAAAATTAGGATTTTTTTAGGTTCTTTCTACATTTTTAACATCAAAACTCAAAGTTGTTAATCCATTCTCGAAGATAATACAAATAAAAGTCTTCTTTTTTCATCAATAAATAAAAATCCCTAATTTTTGAAAAAATAATAAATATAGAACACTTCTCAAACCCTGTTACTTGCAAAGAGAGAGAAAATAACTAATACAAGCAAGAAAGAAGTTGAAAATAACAAATATATGGTCGAAAATTGAAAAAAATTGATCTGTTGTGAAGGGTTGAGCATTCTATTGAGTAGTTATTATTTGTATTGTAGAGAGAGAAAGAGATTTAAAAAGATGAAACGTTTTTCCCAACTGAATGAAATGATTTGAAAAATGATTGACCCTTTACATTTTTATTATGCATTAATTACGGGTTGATTTTTATTTTGAAAAAGAATCACAAATTTTGAAAATGTTAATTTGGTCCGAATTGATCTTAGATTATCTTAATTAATTTTTTAAAAGAGATAAATTTTAAGTGTTTGATAATAAATAAATTAATTTCACTAATATTAGTTTTTAGTTATTAAGTTCAATTAGAACTTTAATGAATTTAATAGTAATTTTAATATCAATTACATGTCTATATCTGTTTAATAATTTCTAACAAGTAAAAACATCTATTCCAACATATTACTCAGCTGTTGCCACAGATTAGTAGTATGTTGGAAATGACCAAATAGATAATATAATCTGTTGCAACAGATGAGTCATCTGTTGTAACAAATAAGTAATATGTAGGAAATGACCAAACAAATAAAACCAGTTGTTGCAATGGATAGATAAGTCATCTATTGCAACAGAGGAGTATATTCGTTTGATAATTTCCAACAGATATGTCATTTGTTGCAATATATTGATGATCTATTGTAATAGATGTCTATAATTATTCGATAATTTTCAACAGATGTTGTCATTTATTGCAAAAAGGTTAGTCCTCTATTTATTGAAATAAAGCTATTATTTGTAATAGCTAAATTGATTTAGCTGGAATTAAAGATGATTATGTAATTGCAATAGTTGATCATGTAACTGCAATAATTTCAAGTGAAATTGGCCAATTGATAACTCTACTTAGGACGAGCACAATAGTTGATCAGATAATTGATATGAGATCAATCGAAATTATAGTTCAAACTTATCAACTCGTCCTTAATCATAGCTAAATCAATTTAGTCATTTCAAATAATGGCTTGATTTGAATCATTTTATGGTCAATTGGTAACTCTACTCAGGATGAACACAATAGCTGATCATGTAACTGCAATGAGATCAATAGAAATTATAGTTCAAATTATCAACTCATGCTTATTCACAGCTAAATAAATTTAGCCATTTCAAATAATGGCTTGATTTGAATCATTTTAAGTGAAATTGGTCAATTGATAACTCTACCCAGGACGAATACAATAGTTGATCATGTAAGTGCAATGAGATCAATTAAATTATAGTTTAACTTATCAAATCATCCTTAATCATAGATAAATCAATTTAGTCATTTCAAATAATGACTTGATTTGTATCATTTCATGAAGAATTGGTCAATTGATAACTCTACTCAGGACTAATACAATAGTTGATCGTGTAATTGCAATGAGATCAATTGAAATTATAGTTGAACTTATCAAATCATCTTTAATTATAGCTAAATCAATTTAGAGATTTCAAATAATGACTTGATTTGAATAAACAGATGACTAACCTATTGCAACAGATGACACATCTGTTGAAATTTATCAAATAATTATAGACATCTATTAAAACAGATGTTTGACCTGTTGTAATAGATAACTTATCTATTGGAAATTATCAAACAAAAATTGACATCTATTTCAATAGATGACTTATCAGTTATAAATTATCAAATAGATGTTGTTATCTATTGCGATAGATAACTTATATGTTAGAAATTATCAAGTAGATATTGACATTTATTGTAACAGATGACTAAGCTTATGGACGATCTTTTTTTTATTTTAAAGTAATTTTCTATCCAAAATAAATAAGAAAAAATACTAAGGAGGTCAAACATTTTTTGAATAACTCAAAAATCTCCTTCTTGTGTTTTCTTAACTTGTCTTTTCAATATCACCTACACCGTCTCCTCTTTCTCCTCAAAGTGTTCACCACCATAAATTAATAAATATTTAAACCCATATCTAGAATTCTCTCTCCTTCAACCATAAACTAATCCTCTCTCTTCTTTCTTTTTCTCTCCTCTTTAGGGTGATCCCAATCGTCTCCTCTTTTTTTCTCCTTTTTCTCCTGAGGATCCTTTCGGATCTCATTCAATCTATGTATTTTCTCCTCATTTTCCTGAAATTGATGTTTTAATTCCTTTGCTTTTGACATGGCAGGTATGGTTCACTAATAAATCTGGGCTCTCTACTATTATTCTTGCCTTCTCATTTTTTCTTTACCTGTTTCATCAATTTTTTCATGATTTCTTTAACGAAATTGAAATTGTGTATATCATATTTTTATATTAGTTATCTAAATTAGTTATTTACATCTGTTGTTTTTATTTATTTACCCATAACCCATATCCTACTTATTAAGAAAATTAAAGGAAAGGTGTTTTTTAAGTCTTGAATAAATGAACCATTATTTTTATTAAATAATAAAAAAAGTTATGAACCTTGAGTTATTCCAACAGATGGTTCATTTGTTCCAACAGATTGGTCATCTATTTGAAAATATTAAAACTTGGATTGAGTTCTTACAACAGATGACCCATTTGTTGCAACAAATTGGTTATCTATTCAGAGAACTTAAAAAGCCTTATTGGAAGTATCGATGTTGTTTGTTCCTTTGTTGTTGATGCTGTTATTGATGTTGTTGTTGGTATTGGTGTTGGTGATGTTGCTATTGGTGGTATTGGTGTTGCAATACGTGGAACATATGATAGAAGATATTAAAATTGGTCTAGTAATGTATTCCCTATCTGTTGCAACTGATGAATCACTCGGTGGAATAAATAAAAATAGTTCTTCTAAGAGATGACTCATCTGTTGCAACAGATTGAGTACCTGTTGGAAGTAATCAAACTAGCAGCATGACTATCTTGATTTCTTCCAACAGCTAACCCATCTGTTGCAACCAATGGGTTATCTGTTATAATGGATTGGTCATCTATTCCAACAGATAGGTCGTCTATTGGAATTTTTTTATAGTATGTTGTATTTATTGAATTTTGTGTTACCATTTTTTTTTAAATTATGCAGACATCAATTGTAATCTTTTTTTCTCTCTTGTTTATAGGTAAAATATGTCTCCCAAAAGAAAAAAAAAGTGAAAGTGGATCAACTTTTTCCCGACCAGCATAAAAGACTAGAGTAAAGATGGGTTCGGAGGAATAAACTACTTGCAAATAGAACCAATTCACATGTGGGAGATATGTATTACTAATCATGTTATCGTGAAAACACACATAGAATATAATGATTTTGTGAATGTGTTTTTTTTTTACCGATTAGGCATTGATCATTCAAATAAGATATTGCATTTTATAGTTAAGTTTGATAGATCAGAACTGATAAGGCTGAGGGACCTAGTAGGTTGTGTCGATACTTTGTTACAGTTTAGTGGTGATTTTGCTAATGTTTGTGTCAAATTTGGAGAAGGGATCAAGTTTCGGTGGTAGTGTAAGGTTTAATAGTGATTGGATTGATTTTAAGGGTTCAATGGACTTTTGAAAGGCCTCTGAAGCCTCTCACTATGACAAACAAGAATGAAAATCAATATAGTTATTACCCTGGTTCAAATTTATGGGGATGGTTTGTTCGGGGTGATCATTATACAACAAAAAGTACTTGGGAGAATATCCGCATGAGAAGGGGGATCTGCTGAAGGTTATCTGTAACGACCTAAAAATTTAATGAAATATGTGAATTTTATGATTTTATATGTTTTGACTATTTTAACCCTCTCCGTAGTTGTATTATGGTATTTCTAGGGTATGGGAGTGATTGTCATAATTTTTGATATATTTTGGTATAATTTATGCAATATTGTGGTTTTTGATGGCTTCGAGAGCGTTATTTTGGACTTACATGAATATCTTTTGATCCGTATGACAGATGGATGAATGAACTGCACCAATAACTCTGGAATATTTATTTTAGGGTGGGTAAATATTTGATTCGGGTAAGCTCATTTCGACCTAATGGTCGGAAAGTTGGAAAATTAGAAATATGGGTGTGGGACTACATTTGATCGAAACGACATCGGATGGAAATACGACTTTGCCAGTAGATCCAGAATATTGATTTTAGGATGTTAGCATGTTTGGTATGATATTATGGCTTTTAAATCTCATTTCGACCCTCAGTTTGGAAAATTGTGATTTCGGATTTCGGGGGTCAATTTTGTAAAAATGATATTTTTTTTGAAAATCTGATATCACCATCATGTTCGAAATGTCGAATCTAGTGTGGGGTCATTGTTCGTTTGCATATATCAGACTTCAAACGAATCTCGGGCTCCTTGATGAATTCCGAATTGACTTAAAAAGAAAAAAAACCCAGCTTTTCAACTCTTTTTGTGCAATTTTGGGCCCATTTTACTCATTTTTCATCTTGCCTCTAGGGATATAAACCCTAAAATACTGTGGGAGCTTAAAAGTAAAGTTTGTGAGATCTTGGTAAGTTAGATTAACATATATTTCTTGGTTTATTTACGGGTTTTAAGGTAAGAATTCACCCTTTCCTTAGTAATTTCTTAATTAATTTCTCAAAACTCCAAAAATCTTAGGGCTCGAGTTTTAAACTCCAATTTCACTTCTTTCACTTGAATAATGTTTTTATCTTAGAATTACTATTTTGTCATCAATCTAACCTTCAAAATAACTTTGATTCTTGATTTTAACGCGGATTTCCAACATTTTACTAGGTAAACCTTAAAAATGGTTTTTCTTTGATTTGAACCTCGTTTTTTACTTGATTTAACTTGAGTTTTCATTTGTAGGGTCCTAAAAATATATAAAACATATTTTTGAAATAAATTTCTAATTTTGCTCTTCTTTTTTGAAAACCCATTTCGGGAGTCGGTCTTGACCTCGAATCAAAAGTAGTCAATATGGGTGTCGTTGGTTTTATTTTGATGTGTATATTTGATATTTAACATTTTTAGTGGAGTTTGAGATTTTTCATAAAAAATAAGGTCCTAGGTTAGAAGTGTAGCTGACCGATTTCAGCTTTTAAGGTAGGTTATGGCTTAACTCTTTCAGATTGGGATGGGTAGTAAATGATGATACAAAATGCATACTAAGGATGGGAACTAATCATGAAAAATGGTTATTTATGTGTTGTGCCCATGTGGGGGCCTATATGTGATGTAATTGTCGAAATTAAGTTATTATGTTATATGTGTGACTGTGTGAGGTCCTATGTGATATTGATAACCTTGAATACATGTGAATAATTGTATTGTATTTTTAAAATGCTTAATGTGGTACCATTGGTGTACTGTGATTATATTCATACTTTGTTGGCATATGAGACATGTGGAAATTCATGGATGTAACAAAAATAATGAGTGGATATTGACTCATCTGGCTGTGGAAATGTATCATCGTGGTTGGTTATAGAGATGTATCATGTGACTGGTTGTGGAAATACTCATTGTGATTGGTTGTGAGTATTTACATATTTATATCATACTTATTCATGAAACACTAATACCACCGTGGCAACATCTGAGAAACACTGACAACACCTGATAACACCTTTTTGAGGGATATACCAGAAAGAAGATATGATATATGTGGATTGTATATAGGTTGACGAATCCCGCATGGGTCCTACATCAGGAAACTTTAGCTCCGTAGGTATATACAGTGATTTTGCGACGATCCCAGAGGTTATGCGACGACCTCGTACATCACCATCATCATCATCATATATATTGCACTTACTTTATTGTGTTATATTGTGTTGTATTAACATATTGACTTGTCATCTATGTATTTGTCGTATCTTTTTTTACTTGTATTTGATGATCTTGTATATGCATGTTCTCCCTTGTTCTTCTTATATGTGATATAGTACGTACTTTTGTTCTATCTTGGTGTGATATTGCAATGTATGTGAGATATATTAGAACTATTAGTGCAAGCGGTGTGGGCTACCGCTGTGGGACATTTTCTAATTGCAGGAGACGTGCCCTTAGTGTATATTTTGAATGCTTTATTTACTACTTTGCTTGGTCGGCCTATGATACCTACTGAGTATAAGTGGAACGTACTTATGCCTATTGCACCCTTTCGGTGCAGGTCCTAGCTCAAGTACGCCTCAACTTAATTGACTCGGGCGATTATTGGAGCTTTCAAGGTAGCGGTTGGACATTCATGCATGCGAAATTTACCTCTATCTTTCTATTGTAGTTATGCCTTTATTAGTATTCAGAGATAGTGTATATTTTGTATGCTTTATTTACTACTTTGCTTGGTCGGCCTATGATACCTACTAAATACAAGTGGACCGTACTCATGCCTACTGCACCCTTTAGGTGCAGGTTCTAGCTCGAGTGTGCCTCAACTTGATTAACTTGGGTGATTGTTAGAGCTTTCAAGGTAGCGGTTGGACATTCATGCATCCGAAGTGTACCTCTATCTTTCTATTGTAGTTATTCCTTTATTAGGATTTGCAGACAATTATTATTCCTTTGTGGTTATTTTTTTAATGTAATTTACTCTTGGATTGTATTAGTAGTTCTTACACTATTGACACCTGATTTTGGGCATGATTGGTATTTTGGATAAGTTTTTTCTGCATTATTATGATTACTTATATGGTTTGGCTTCATTCTAGAAGCCTTATCTTGGGACATTTCTATTTTTTCTTCTTTTTCATACCAGTTTGGGTGATAGGCTTACTTTTCAAGGTGCACTACGATAAGTTCCATCATGTCCCTCATTTTTGGGTCATGACAAATTGGTATCAGAGCAGCCAGGTTTCATTGGTCTCAATATTGTAAGAATGAGATGTCTAATAGAGTCTCGCAGATTGATACGTAGATATTCGTATCTATCTTTGAGAGGCTATAGGATGTCTTTAGGAAATCTCCCTTATTTTTTTTTATCGTGTGAATTCTTTCATATCTTGTATTCTGAGTTGTGTGTTCACTCTTTTTGTGTGGATGGTGTGGCTTATACTACATATCAGTTGAGAGATGCTGTAAGAAATTAGTGGATATCATTTTTCAGTTGTAGGCTTATTGATGCTCCTGAGTTGTCATGGGATCAGTTTATTGATACTTTTCTGGAGAGATTTATGCCTTTCAGTTTGAGAGATTGTATGTGGGATGAGTTTGATCATTTAGAGCAGGACTCTATGACAGTTGCTGAGTATGAGGCACACTTCCATACCTTGTCTAGATGTTTCTAAGATATCATTTCTATCAAGTTTGAGAAGATTTAAAAGTTTTTGAAGGGTTTGGTTATCTCTCTTTAGTTGGCTACGTCTCAGATAGTTGTGCTTGGAGCTCCTCTTTAGAGTATTATAGATCACGCTAAGATGACAGAGGGTATTATTAGTGTATCTCAGGGAGGCACTAAGAGGGTGCACTATTTTGGTAAGTTCAGGAGTCAAACCTCTCGAGGCAAGATTTTATAGTTTTTTGTGGATACCATTGTAGGCCAGTGTAGGTGACTTTATAGAGTTCAGGTGGTAGATCTTCTAGTTCAGCAGTTCAGGGCGGCCGTTCAGGCACAGTTGTACCTTCTCCTGTTGAGATTGGTCGTAGAGGTTACTATGTGTGTGATGAGATTATCCATGTGACCAAGGACTATTCTCGCTGTGTGTTTAGAGCTACTTCTATTTCAGTTGTGAGAGGTAAAGGTTCTACCAAAAATGCAAGAGATAGAGATGGTAGAGCTAGTGTTGATGGTCGTAGGGGTACTCAGCCAGTTGGTAGTTGTGGATAGTGTTATGCTATACCAGCCAGACCTGAGGCAGAACTTCTAATATTATGATTACAGGTAACTTCCACATTTGTTTCAGACCTACATCTGTATTATTTGATCCCGGATCAACTTTCTTCTATGTGTCTATGTATTTTGCTTCGGGTTTTGATTCTATTAGTGAGCCTCTTGCCATGCCTATTCATGTATCTACCCTTGTAAGTGATTTCTTAGTGGTGGATCAAACATACCAATCTTATGTTGTGACTTTTATCGGGCGTTAGATTTTGGTAGATTCGCTTGTATTAGATATGGTTGATTTTAATATTATTTTAGGCATGGATTGGTTAGCTCCTTATCATGTTGTCTTAGATATTTTTGCTAAGGCCGTGACATTAGCTTCGCCGGGTGTGCCAAGAATACCTTAGAAGGGTATACTTCATCGGGTTCTAAGAGGGTCATATCTTATATTCGGACTCATAAATTGATTGAGAAGGGATGTTTATCGTTCTTGACTCATATTCATGACACCAATGTTGTTTCACCTCCTTTCTTGGATTCTGTCTGGGTTGTCTATGAGTTTATGGATATATTTCATATGGACTTGCCTGGTATACCTCCGTATCAAGATATTGATTTTAGTATTAATGTTGAGCCAGGCACCAAGACTATTTCTATTTTTCCTTATAGGATGGCCCCAACAGAATTGAAGGAACTAAAGGATCAGATGTAGGAGTTGTTGGATAAAGGATTTATATGACCTAGTATTTTACCTTGGGGTGCGCCTGTTTGTTTATGAAGAAAAAAGATGGGTCTATGCGGATGTGTATTGATTATCGGCAGTTGAATAAAGTAATGGTTAAGAATAAGTATCCTCTTCCTCGGATGGATGATTTTTTTGATCAGCTTCAGGGTGCTGCAGTGTTTTCGAAGATTGATTTGAGGTTTGGTTATCATCAGTTGAGGATTAGAACTTTGGATATTCTGAAAATAGCTTTTTGGACTCGATATGGTTATTATGAGTTCTTGGTCATGTCTTTTGGGTTGACCAATGCCCCTACAGCATTCATGGAGTTAATAAAATAGGTGTTTCGATTGTATCCCGACTCTTTTGTTTTGGTATTTATAGATAATATCTTGATTTATTTGGAGTATTTGCGGTTTGTGATTTAGAAATTGAGGGATGAGAAGTTGTATGCAAAGTTCTGTAAGTACGAGTTTGGGTTAGAGTCTGTTTCCTTCTTGGATTATATGGTGACTAAGAAAGGTATTATAGTTAATCCAACCAAGGTTGCAACAGTTTGTGATTGGGCTAGACCTATTTCACCTACCTAGATTTAGAGTTTTGTTGGCTTTGCAGGTTATTATCGGCATTTTATTGAGGGTTTTTCATCCATTGTAGCTCTATTGACCAAGTTGACCCAAAAGAAGATTTCTTTTCAGTGGTCCGATGCTTGTGAGGCGAGCTTTCAAAAGCTCAAGGATTTGTTGACTTCAGCTCCAATCTTGACTTTGCCCAAGGACGGCGTAGGTTTTACCATCTTTTATGATGCTTCAGGTGTTGGGTTAGGTGTTATGTTAATGTGGAAGGGCAAGGTAATTGCTTATGCATCTTATCAGTTGAAGCCTCAAGAGAGGAATTATCCTATCCATGATTTGCAGTTATGCGCAGTTGTGTTTGCTTTAAAGTTATGGAGGCACTACTTGTATGGAGTCCGTTATGAGATCTTATCAGATCATCGTATCCTTCAGTACTTTTTTACCCAGCGAGATCTTAATATGAGGTAGCGCCGTTGGCTTAAGTTTCTTAAGGATTATGACTTGACCATTCTCTATCATTCAGGCAAGGCTAATTTGGTCGTGGATGCCTTGAGTTGGAAGTCGACTAGCATGGGTAGATTGGCGCATATTTTGACCCAGGAGAGGCTTTTGGCCTTAGAGATTCAGATTTTAGCTAACCAGATAGTTAGGCTTGATATTTCGACACCGGGACATGTTTTGGCATTTGTGGTGGCTCAATCTTCTTTGAAGGAGTAGATTTGAGCTCATCAGTTAGACGATATTGGATTGAGGTTGATTCACAATAAGATATTGAGTAGGGAGGCTAAGGAAGCCTCACTTGATTCAGATAGAGTTTTGAGGATTGGGGGTTGAGTTTGTGTGCCAAGAGTGGTGATTGGATTAGGTTGATCTTGGAGGAGGCCCATTGTTCCAGATATTCTATCAATTCAGGTGTGACTAAGATGTATCGTGATTTGAGACAACACTACTGGTGGGGTAGTATGAGGTGAGATATAGCAGATTTTATAGCTCGTTGCCTCTATTTCTAGTAGGGGAAGTCCAAGCATATGAGGCCTGGTGGATTGCTTCAGAGGTTGCTCATTCCCGAGTGAAAGTAGGAACGGATCACTATGGACTTTGTGACTGGTTTTTCTCATACATCTCATAGTTCTAATAGTGTTTGGGTCATCATGGATCGATTGACCAAGTTTGCTTATTTTATTTTGGTTTAGGTCTCATTCAGTACTGAGAGGTTAGCCTATATCTTCATTCATGAGATTATGCGTCTGCATAGTGTGTCGGTGTCCATTATTTCAGATTGAGGTTTTGTGTTCACATCTCACTTTTGGAAGACTTTACAAGAAGAGTTGGGTACTCAGGTTGATCTTAGCATAACATTTCACAGGCCAGTCAGAGCAGACTATCCAGGTTTTGGAGGATATGCTTCGCGCATGTACGATGGATTTTGGTGGCCAGTAGGAGCAGTATTTGGCTTTAGCAGAGTTTGCATATAATAATAGTTACCATTCCAGTATTGATATGGCTCCTTTTGATAAGTTGTATGGTATGCATTGTCACTCCCCAGTAGGTTGGTTCGATGTTTCAGAGATGAGACCTCGAGGTACGGACTTACTTTGTGAGTCATTGGATAGAGTTTGGGTCATTCAGGATAGACTTAGATCGGCTCAGAGTAGGCAGAAGTATTATGCTGATCCTAGATTTTGTTCCGTGAGATTTGGTGCTAATAATTGTGTTTTCTTTCGAGTTTCACCCATAAAGAGTGTGATGGGGTTTAGGAAAAGGGGCAAGATTAGCCCAAGGTATATTGGTCCATTTGAGATTCTTTTGAATGTTGGTGATGTGGCTTATGAGTTAGCTTTGACCCTTGATCTATCAGCTGTTCATCCATTTTTTCATGTTTCTATGCTTCGTCTTTTATTCCAGATGAGTCTCATGTAATTTATTGGGAGTCAGTTCAGTTAGATGAGCGGTTGTCTTTTATTGAGGAGCCAGTCTTTATTTTTTTTTGGATAGAGATGTTAGGCAGTTGCATTCTAGAGTTATCCCCGTGGTTAAGGTTCAGTAGTGACATCGTCCTGTAGATGAAGCTACTTGGGAAGTCGAGTCTGATATGCATAGTTCTTATCCTCAGCTCTTTATTGATTCAGGTATTTTTTTTGCCTTAGTTTGAGGACGAACTAGATTTTTAGTGGTGGATAATGTAACGACCTAAAAATTTGATGAAATATGTAAAATTTGTGATTTGATGTGTTTTGATTATTTTACCCCTCTCTGTAGTTGCATTACGATATTTCTAGGGTGTGGGAGTTTTTGACATGATTTTCGATGCATTTTGGTATCATTTATGCAATATTGTAGTTTTTGATGTCTCCAGAGCATTATTTTGGACTTATGTCGATATCTTTTGATCCGTGCAATGGATGGCTGAACGGACTGCGCCAGTAGCTCTGAAATATCGATTTTAGGCTAGGTAGACCTTTGGTTCGGATCCCAATGCACCTAAGCTCATTTCGACCTATTGGTCGGAAAGTTGGAAAATTAGAAATATGGGTGTGGGACCCACATTTGTTTGAAACGACCTCGTATGGAAAATCCGACTTCTTCAACAGATTGAGAATGTCAATTTTAGGGTGTTAGCATATTTGGTATGATTTTATGACTTTTAAATCTCATTTCGACCCTCGATTTGAAAAATTGTGATTTCGGATTTCAGGGGTCAATTTTGTGAAAACGGTGTTTTTTTGAAAATATGATATCGCCATCATGTCCAAAACATCGAATTTAGTGTGGTTGCATAGTCCG
>NC_061121.1:53943537-54041761 GCF_002878395.1 Capsicum annuum | reverse complement strand
ATATATATATATATATATATATATATATATATATATATAAAACTAAGATTCGGTTTCTTTTCATGTTAGTTACTACTTTTTCTATTTTATGAGTATTTTCTTATTGATTAAATCGAAAATTGAATCGTTACGGATTAAAAATCGATAAGAAAATATCTTATTGGTTTGGTTATTGATTTAGCATATTTAAAAATAAAAAAATGATAAACTGAATCGATAATATAAAAATCAAACTGAACGGATCGATGCACACCCCCAATTTAAGTAGGTAACATAGAAGCACTTCAAAGAATTTCTTTTTACATATTTTGAAAGTGATGTAGGAAGAGGGATAATATATAGGAAGAGAAGAGAGATGAGGATATGAGGTTTTTGAAAAAAATTAAAGAAAAATGAGTTTTTTTTCGTATTTAACCGTTGAAAAATGTTGATTTGGCAAAAACTTTACTCCATCACGCGCCTCATGGAGTTTGAAATCACACATTGTGCCACGTGGGTCAAAAAGGGGCAGTTCAAGTGTAACGATCAGGTTTTTGATGAAATATGTAAAATATGTGTTTTTATGTTATTTGATTGTTTAACCCCTCTACATAATTGCATTATGGTATTTCTAGGTTGTAGGGGTGATTGGCACAGTTTTCGATGAATTTTGGTACTCCCTCCATTTCGAAATAAGTGAATTGTTGGAGTATTTATTGGTGTTTCAAAATAAGTGAATCATTGAATTTTTTTCCAAATTTGCTCTTATGATTTAATAGGCAATTAACTTTTGAAAAGGTATTACAGGGTCAACTTTTTCCTTTTTTGGGTAAAAACGGAACATTGTGTTAAATTTATGTCTTTAATATTTTTTTCTTAATATGTGTGCCAAAATCCAACAATTCATTTATTATGAAACGAAGGGAGTACCATTTATGCGACATTGTGATTTTTGATAGCTTTGAGAGCCTTATTTTGAACTTATAGGAATATCTTTCGATTCGTGCGATGGATGGCTGAACGGACTATGCCAGCAGCTCTAGAATACTGATTTTAGGCTAGGTAGACCTTTGGTTTGAGTCCCGATGCACCCGAGCTCATTTCGACCTATTGATCGGAAAGTTGAAAATTGGAAATATAGGTGTGGGACCCATATTTGATTGAAATGACCTCAGATGGAAAATACGACTTCACCATCAGATCCAAAAAATCAACTTTAGGGTGTTAGCATAGTTGGCGTGATTTTACAACTTTTAAATCTCATTTCGACCCTTTGTTTGGAAAATTATGATTTCGGGTTCCGAGGGTCAATTTTGTGGAAATGATATTTTCTCAAAAATTTGATATCGTTATCGCGCTCAGAACGTCAAATTTAGTGTGGTTGCATAGTTCGTTTGCATGTATCGGACTCCGAACGAATCTCGGGCGCCCCGTCGAAGTTCGTTTCGACTTCAGAGAAAAAAATTGCAGATATTGCAGAAAATCTGCGATATAAAAGCTTTTTTGTTTTTTCTTTCATCTTGCCTCTTAAGAGTTAAACCCTAAAATAGTGTGAGATCTTAAAAGTGAAGCTTGTGGGAGCTTGAGAAGCTAGATTAACACTTATTTCTTGATTTTATTACAAATTTAAGGTAAGAATCCACTCTTTTCTTAGTAATATCTTGATAAATTTTTCAAAACTCCAAAAAAATCTTAGGGCTTGATTTTAAACCTCAATTTCACTCATTTTCACTTGAATAATATTTTTATCTTATAATTACTAGTTTTTCATCAATTTAATCTTCAAAACAACTTCAATTCTTGATTTTAACCCGGATTTCAAAGATTTTATCCTGTAAAACTTAAAAATGATTTTTCTTCGATTTGAACCTCATTTTTTACTCGATTTTACTTAGATTTTCAGGTGTAGATTTCTAAAAATATGAGAAACACGCTTTTGAAGCAAAGTTACAATTTTGCCCTTTTTTTTAAAACCCATTTCGAGGGTCTGTTTTGACCCTGAATAAAAAATAGTCAATATGGGTGTTGTTAGTCTTGTTTTGATGCATAGATTCCATATTTGATGTTTTTAGAAGAGTTCGGAATCATTTGTGAAAAGTAAAGTCATGGGTTCGAAGTGTAGCAGGTCGGTTTCAACTTTTGAGATAGGTTATGGCTTAACTCTTTCATACTGAGATAGGTAGTAAATAATGATACAAAATGCACGTTAAGAATGGTAACTAATCATATAAAATGTCTATCTATGTGTTGTGTCCATGTGGGAGCCTGTATGTGATGTAATTATCAAAACTGAGATACTATGTGATATGTGTGATCATGTGGGGTCTTATGTGGTATTGATAGCCTTGAATACATGTGAATAATTTTATTGTATTGTTAAAATGTTTAATGTGGTACCATTGGTGTATTGTGATTATATTCATACTTTAGTAGCATATGAGATATGTGGAAATTCATTGATGAAACGAAAATAATGAGCAGATATTAGCTCATATGATTGTGAAAATGTATCATTGTGGTTGGTTGTGGAAATATATCATGTGGTTGGTTGTCGAAATATGTCGTGTTGTTGGTTGTTGAAATACTCATTGTGATTGGTTATGAGCATTACACTTTCATATCATACTCTTTCATAAAATATTGGTACCACTGTGGCAACATCTGAGAAACACTGGCAACACCTAATATCACTTTTTTGAGGGATGTGCCGGAAATAAGATATGATATATGTGGATTGTATACAGATTGACGAATTTCCTATGGATCCTGCATTGGGAGGCTTGGCTCCGTAGGTGTATACGGGGATTATGCGATGATCCCGAAGGTTGTGGGACGACCTCGTGCATCATCATCATCATTTATATTGCACTTGCTTTATTGTGTTTATGTTGTGCTTATACTTCCATATTGACTTGTCATCTATCTATTTGTTCTATATCTTGACTTGTAAATGTCTAATTGTTCTATCTTCCTTTATTAGTACTTGATGATTTTAATTATACATGTTCCTCTTTTGTTCTACTTGTATGTGATATTGTGTATATGTGTATCTCTACATGGTGTGTTGTTATATTATATAAGAATATTATAGAACGGTTAGTGCAAACGGTATGGGCTACTGTTGTGAGATATTTTCTTATTGCAGGTGACGTGTCCTTAGTGTATATTTTGTATGCTTTATTTATACTTTGCTTGGTCAACCTATGAAACCTACTGAGTACAAGTGGACCGTACTCATGCGTATTGCGCCCTTTTGGTGCAGGTCCTAGCTCGAGTGAGCCTCAACTTGCTTGACTTAGGCGATTGTTGGAACTTCCAAGGTAGCGGTTGGACATTCGTACGTCCAAAGTTCACCTCTATCTTTCTATAGCAGTTATGTCTTTATTAGTATTCGGAGACAAATATTATTCCTTTATGGTTATTTTTCTGATGTATTTGACTCTTGAATTATATTAGTAGTTCTTACACTATTGACACATGGTTTTAAACATGATTGGTATTATAGATAAGTTCTTTCCACATTGTTATAATTACTTGTATGGTTTGGCTTCGTTCTAGAAGTCTTACCTTCGATCTTTCTGTCTTTTCTTTTTTCTTTTTGTATTAATTTGGGTGATAGACTTACTTGTCAAGGTAAGTCGCGATAAGTTCAATCATGACCCTTGTTTTTGGATCGTGACAGTAATTGATACTTCTCTCTATTTAAAATAAGCATATATTTTTAATGTAATAGACTGATACAAATGAACGGAAGGATTTTAAGATTATATAGTTGGGGCATGATGTTGTAAAATACTCTTGTATGGTTCATTGGAAATGATTAGACAAAAGTAATCTTGAGACCCTTTTAAGCATTCACAATTCCAAATATGAAAAAAAAAAAAAAAAAGAGTTATTTTTAAAATTTGTCCATCAACCTTATTAAGTACTATGCTTACCATGATAATTTTACATCTCAGATTTGACATGGAGGAAAATATTTTTTAAAAAAATTATCTGATTAGTTAAAATACTTTGAAAGATATTTTCTTACAATTAATTCTTAAACAGTTAAGAAAAAACTTTTCTAGTGAGATAAAAAAATGACTTACCTAAATGACATTAGAAGCCAGTTGTCTCCTTACAACCCCCAAACATCCCATGTGCACTCCCACCTAAGCCTGTCAATCGTATCGGACCTTTATCCAAATGGTTAGATTTCGGTATCCGTAACGTTCCACTATGGTACCGGCTGAAATCGATAAATTCAGTATTCAACAGTTTGAAATTGATAGCAATGCGAAAAGCAATTTTTGGTCCGGCACCGATCCAATAAACAATGAGGACACATCTGAGTTATTTAAATTTTTTTAATTGTCTTAACGTTATTATAGCCATTGGATGGGCCAGTCAACAACTATTTTTGACCCCCCCCCCCCCGCCCCACTCTCCCCAGTTACTTCCTTATTTAATTTTTACTGTAAATACCTCCTTTATATCAATTTTTATTTTTCACAAATATTCTCATACTCTCTCTAATATATCAAACTCTAAAAATCTCTTTATTATTCTCTTAATATTTTTAATTAGTTTATTAATTTTGAAGATATTACAATCTTCAATTATCATCTTTTAATTCTAGCATTTGATATACGTCTGCTTTTACGCAGACGTTCGATATATTTGTTCCAACTTTAATCTCTCTTTTTGTTTACTTTGATCTTTATATTTTTATTTTTTAATATCTATATTTGTTTACTTTCATTAATTTTTTATTTATAATATTTATATTATTTTTTTTTAATATTTTAGCTATATTTAAATTTAATTATGGATGCCAATAAAAATAGTAGTGGTAAAAAATAAATTTTGGTAAGATTTTCGTGAAAGTAAAAAAAAATAGTGCTACTACTAGTTCATTACCGCCTAAATTTAGTAATGTTCATGAAACTTCTTTATTACAACCTAATGATTTTGATGTAGGCGTTGATATGAAATTAGACCATGAGATCCTAAGTAGGCGTTATGATAATTTTGAGGAAGACTTATCGGAAGAAGATGATATAGAAGAACAAGAGTAAGGTGAAATCCCTACTTCTACTAGTCCGGTTACGAAATTACCAAAAAAAGGTGAAGTTTCCCTTTTACTGAAATTTACTAGGAACGGGTACTGAATGTCCTAAAAGGCCTTTAGTTTGAAAATTTATGGAGCATGATAGGGTAAAAAGTACTGCTACTTGCAATAAATGTCAGAGAGATGAAACGTTTGACCGGAGAAAATAATGGCGGGCCAGGATTGCTAAGTAAGCATTTGCGAAAATGTAATAAATAATTTATTCGTCTATAAAAGGAGTCTAAGGCAAAAAAAAAATAAAATGTTACACCATAACCAAAAAAAATTGTAGGAGGTAAGATGGTTCAGACTCATTTAAACATGTATAAGGCGGCTGGCCCAAGCTCATCAGTGACATATAGTGAAGATGTATATAGAGAAGAATTAGCGAAAATGATTCCTATTATGGGTTTGTCTTTTATTTTTCCATCACACCCCGATTTTATTCATTATATTCAATAAGAATATAATCCCTCTTTTAAAAGTTTTTCACTAAATACAATCAAAAATGATATTTTTAAATATCAAGCTGAATATTGTCATTTTCTTCATTGCTTATTTTAGTAAATTTGATGGTAAAATATCTATTACTTCTGAAATGAGTCGTAGTATTCATGATAATGATTTTTTTACTTTCACAATCATTGGATCGATCACTATTGAAACATGCAAAAAAAAAATTATTGCTTATAAATATGTTGACGAGACTAAAATTAGTTGCTATATAGCTGGTACAATAGAGAAAAGCTTGAAATATTTAAACTTATTGAAAAAAAATATGGCATGCACATTAGATAATGCTTCTAACAATTTAAAACCTGTTAATTTTTTAAAAGTTGAAATATGTCCAATAGATGATGATTATTTTCATGTTAAATGTATTGCACATATTTTAAATTTGATAGTAAAAGATGGTGTTGAGTTGTTTGAAAGTGGTTATTTTAAAGTTCAAGTTGCTCGTAAATTTATTTTTTAAAATTAATGAAAAAGGCTATAATGGATGATTTTAAACGTCGTTGTGGAGAATGTGAAATTCCATAAAGAAAAGTTTCAAGAGAAATTCCTACTAGATGGAATTCTTTATATCAAATGCTTGAAGATGATTATGTATGTCGTGAACCTATACAATTAGTTTATAATGCTTATAATTCGGATGCTGATTTAAGACTGTGACGATGATGAGACTGAAATAGAAGAGCTTTGTAAATATTTGAAAACTTTTTATCAAGCTACAAACACAGTATATGTTGAATATACCCCAATTGTTTCGTCTGTTTTAGTAAATATTACTGTTGTTTCTAAAGTACTTGTTAAATATAAAAGATTCTTTTGTTCAAAGAATTAATTGAAGCTATGATTGATAAATTTTAAAAATATTTTTTCTTATTCTACGTATTTATTTAATAGCTAGTTTATTCAATCCATTTTTCATAAAAATTGGTGTAAAAATGATGATTCAAAAAATTTATAAAAATTTAGAAATTGAACCTCATGAAAAGTCACCAGTTGAAACTTGTTGTGCTAACAGAGTATCTAAAGCTAGGAGTTTATATATCTTGTATCAAGTTATGAAATAAAATATTCCGCTGGTCGAGCCTCCTACTTCTAAGCCTAGATATGATGATTTAGATGGCGAGAAGGATAAAAAATTTTGTCTCCTATGTTCTAGCAATAATGATTTTGATTCACATCTTTCTCAGGATCGGGATAATATTGGAGATGCAAATGGATAATTTCAACTTTAGCATGGCGGAAAGATCCGTATCAAAGAATTTTTAAAGCTTTCAAGGGTGGTTTGAGATGTGCTAGCAGTTGCTTCGAAGCAAGCTTTTAGCTCGAAAAGATTTATAATTGGAGATCATCGATATTCATTAGCAAAGGATAGTTTGAAGATTTCAGTATTATTTAGAGATTGGATCAACGTCGAACGAAGAAATTATGGGCTCCCGAAATTCACCCCAGATCGAAGATGAAATATTTGAGAAAAACAGTGATGATGGAATAGACGCAATGAAAGAACAAGGAAAAAGATAAATTTTGAAAAATCTATCCGTCGAAGAAATATCAAAGTTACAACTAGAATATTTTGGATATTATAGATATGAATAAGATACTAGAGTGGAGATCTAATTCAAATAGAACCCTTCCTAGAAGGTGGTTGATTAGATTAGATTTTCTATTAATATTTGTAATACGTGCAATATACGAAATTTGAATAAATATATAAGCTATTCTCCTTAATTTTATTTTAAATTTTATCTTTTATTTAATGCAATTAGGATTATAAATAACTTAGCTAAAATTATAAAGTTTATATATGTAACTTTAAGTTTTGAAAAAAATTAAATTTTAATAGTTTAACTTTATAAAGTTATGAAAAGTTCTATAAATTCTTATAAGTTAATGTTATAAAATTTCTATAAGTCAAGTTTAATACCTTTTTTTTACAAGTTTTTGAAATAAAAAAAATTATAAGTCAAAAACATAAAAAAAAATTTATAAGTTAGAAAAAGTTTTATAAATTCTTATAAGTTAATGTTATAAAATTTCTATAAGTCAATTTAATATTTTTTTACAAGTTTTTTTTAAAAAAATCATAAGTCAAAAACTTATAAATTCTTATAATCTTTGGAATAAAAAAAATATTTTTATACAACAAAAAATTTTAAGAAGATAAAATATTTATTTAAGTTTTTAATTTTTTTTTTTTATAATTTTATAACTTAAATATAACAAAATATAATTTAGATTAAAAAAAAAGCGTTAAACCCGAATTTTGGTCCGATTTGAATTCTGATCGGTAATCAACAAATTGGGTCGTAACACTATAAAATTTCGATAGACGCGGTACCAGTAGTACTGGTTCCCATACAAGACAACGACAAAGGGGACCCGTTTTCAGATCCGGTTCCTATTACACCAGTTCCCTGACAGGTCTACTCCCACCTAGCTTTCCCATCTCTTTCATCCCATGATATTTGTCTATATTATATATAAACATATTTGTGAAAATATTTTTTGCTTCTATATTATATATAAACATATTAGTGAAAAATATTTTTTGCTTACTAGTCAAAATCTAAAAAATAAATATAAAAATATCACTTATGTTTCATTACTTTTTTTTCAAAATAATATTTATAAAGTATAGTTTCCTTGCTAAGAAACACATCCTTTAACGCATGTTATTTTTATTTTACCGATAAAAGGTAAAAAATTTCAGTCAAATTCTAATCGGATTCAATTCAGTAAGAGTAACATCAGGCACAATCTTGAGTTATATTTGATAAGGATGTTCGTGTCCATGGGAAGTTAGGGACAATGGCACGGTCTAATCTATTTCTGGGATAGAAAGATTCGGACCGTTCTAGTGATTGATTAATATAAATTTTGTTAGCAATCATTCTTTGAAAATTAGGGATTTTTTTTTTTTACCAGTTTCACAACTACATACATGACTCAAACGTACAGATAGGAATTATTATGAAGGGCGTGAATCGCGCAAGATATTACTCAAAGTTGAGACTATAGATATACGCCCTTAGCTTTCTTTCACCGATATCTCATTGGATTTCCATCACAAACACAACATTATACTCACAATTGTAACACAAACTAACTCCCACCTAACTCTCCCATCTCTTCCATCTCATGATATTTGTCTACATTATATATAAAGATATTTGTGAAAATATATTTTGCTTCTATATTATATATAAACATATTTGTGAAAAATATTTTTTGCTTACTAGTCAAAATCTAAAAAATAAATATAAATACATCACTTATGTTTCATTACTTTTTTTTCAAAATAATATTTATAAAGTATAGTTTCCTTGCTAAGAAATACATTCTTTAACGCATGTTATTTTTATTTTATCGGTAAAAGGTAACATATTTCAGTCATAGTCTAATCAGATTCAATTTAGTAAGAGCAACATCAGGCAAAATCTTGAGTTATATTTGATAAGGATGTTCGTGTCCATGGGAAGTTAGGGACGGTGGCACGGGCTAATCTATTTCCAGGATATAAAGATTCGGATCGTTCTAGTGATTAATTATGATAAATTTTGTTAGCAATCATTCTTTGAAAATTAGAAATTTTTTTACCAATTTCATAACTACATACATGACTCAAACGTGCAGATAAGAATTGTTATGAAGGGCGTGAATCGCGCAAGACATTACTCAAAGTTGAGACGTGAGGAGTCATACTCATGACGATAAAGGTTATTATGATGTTTTAAATATGTCACGATCCGAACCAGGGCCTAGCCGTGACGGGCATCTCAAGTCCTACATGAACCTGAGACCGCCCCCTGCACCTAACCAAGTGAGCACAACTTCCCCATTGTCGGATGAATTTCGAATATATAACAAGATAACACAAGGTAAGATTAAAGAATAAAAGATTAGTCTATGACCAATGACCAGTAACCGTCCAAACAGCCGACCAACATTACCCAAGTCCACAGTAATCCAGCAAATCCTTCTAATACAAGAACCAAAACTAGTCTTGGTCGGGACATGTCCCCAACTCTGACAGATAACAATGAAAATGATAATGTTAATCATAATGAAAACTCTTAATTCTAATCTAGGATAATGACAGATGAAATATCCAAATTTTTCGAAGAATGGAAGCTTACCAATTCACCACAATGAATCAACGAACCAAGTCGATCCACTTAACTCTGCGCAGGAAAAGTAGAGGTATCTCCGGTGCCTACATCGTGCGGGAATACAACTTTAAAAGACGATTAGTGGGGTGAACACTAGCATGTAACTCAAGGATAAGGATAACATAATACCGTGATCAACAATTCAAAATCATTCAAAACAAATGCACAAGATAAAATAGATAAACATACATACATATATATATATATATATATATCACACGCAGGGACAGGAAAACAAGGCTCAGCATGCATTTTAAAACTTTATCCTGAATTGTGTAACTCAACTGTCATCACATAAGAAGGCACCCACGGGCTATATAGGTGCAGCTCTCCCCTAGCTGGTAGGGCCACAGTGCGTATGGCCACACAAACCAAAGAATATATATATGCACCATGAGGGACTCGAATCTCCAGGCATATCAAGGTGACACAAGCATCCAATCATTTAATATAACATAGGAAAACTCAAACCTCTCAATCATATGATAATAATAAGGGGGACTTAACCACCCGGTCATATAGACCCTCTCGTTGACAACCGCGATTTTCAGTATTGGTCCCTCGGGAGCTCAACTTTCACGACTCAGCTACACAACCCTCATTAAAGCCCAATTAAATCATTTATCACATACTTTTCCATTCATTGAACCACATTACACATTAAGGCATACATTGTTGGTATCGTCATACCAACTATACTTGCAAGGTAACATCAACATGCCACACCAATTACCATTACTTGGGGAAATCAAAATTCCCTTTGGTTCAATTATACATTAGCTAGGGGAATTACACAACCCCATAAGGTTCAATTAAAGATTATTATGCTTCATTAATCTTTCACATTATGCAATAGTTCAAGAGTAGTTCAATAAGCATACTTTTCATATTCAAAACAAATTCCACAATAGGGGTTGAGGTCATAGCCACTTCAAAAGACACAAGTTTGGGGAAAATTGCAATTCCCTAGTTCATTTACCATACCCATGCACCCACAAGTTCAAAACCATAATTAAAGCATGAATGATCATATGTAAGCCATGGAAAACATTGTTCAATTAATAAGTATCGAAAACCTTACCCTTGTTTTAAAACCAACATTAATATCTCATAAACACTTTAAAACACATGCTTTTACAAAATTAGAAATTAGGGAAGAGTAACTTGCCTGAAATACCAAGTTTATGGAGAGAATTTCACCCTTGAGCCCTTGGATAACCTACTTCTTGGAAATCCTAAGTATGGCTTCTTGAGAGATTTGAGAGAAGTTTGGAAGTGTTTGAGTACATTATGAATGTGAAATAACCCCTCTTAAGTGCCTTATGAATGTGGGGTTTTAATTGTATGAGAATGGAATTGTCCAAAGTGCCCTTAATTTAAAAACTAAAATTTAGTCGTCAGTGACTACGAGTTACTATACGATTTGTATAGACTCATTACGACTCGCCACCATGAGTCATAGCCAAGATAGTCTCCAAGGTACCTACACACTGTAGACCCTACGACTCAACTGCTACATCTCATAATGGGACCCTATGACTCGTAGGGTCAAGTCACAGTCAACATAAAACTCATTTAGGCTAAACAGTGGATATCTTACCATTTGCACCCAATGACTTATAATGATTCCTTAGGGCTCTTAGTGAGCCACACATACTCAGAGCAGAACTCAGTCACACACTTACTATTTAGGTTACAATTTGAGTCCAATGACTCATCAAGATACCCTAAGACTCGTGTCCCTAAGTCGTACTCGGGACAAAGACTCAAGCATCATTCACTGGACACCTTATGACTAGGGTCATATGACCCGTAAAGACACCCTATGACTCGTAGGGTGAGTCATAGTCAAGGCATTGAGGATAGAATTTCAGAAATTATCAAGGACCAAAAACTCGAGGAATTGTATACTCCGCCCCCTTAAGATCATTTGTCCCTGAATGACAAGACAAGATATTTATTAGCACGATTTGACTCCAAACACAATCATACTTACCTTTAACAAAGACAGAAAATAAAGATATTAAGGAATACACATACCTCAAGCATGATTTTCGGAACGGAGAACAAGAATAGGTACTTGGACTTCATGTCCTCCTCGGCTTCCCAGATAGCTTCTTCAACCTTTTGGCTCCTCCAAAGAACCTTTATCGAAGCCACTTCTTTGGTACACAATAGACGGACTTACTGATATAAAATCTTAATCAGGACTTCATCATAGGATAAGGAATCCAAAATACCCACCTTATCCAAGGGAATGACCGTCGAAGGATCGCCCATGCATTTTATCAACCTCAAAACATAAAACACTAGATAAATGGAGCTCAAACTAGAAGGCAACTCTAATTCATATGCAACATTACCAACCCTCTTTAAAACCAAGTATGGACCAACATAACGGTGACTAAGCTTCCACTTCTTACTAAACTGCATCAATCCCTTTATAGGAGACACCTTCAAGAATACCCAATCACCAACACTGATATCCAACTCCCTTCGCCTCACATCTATATAGGACTTTTGGCGACTTTAGGCAGCCTCAAGTATACCTTCAATCACCTTCACCTTCTCTATGGCTTGGTGAACCAAATCAGGGCCAAATAATTTATTTTCACCGACGTCAAACCACCCAATAGGAGTGATGTTTAAGTAGTTATGATTGGGAGCACCCAAACCCACATCTATGAGACTAGTGATAGCATACCGGATGGTAAAAAAACTAATTGGTATTCTATGTAATATATTGGTGAAGGTGGCTTCTTTAATCTTTCTTGCTGATTTTGTGATACTGGATTATGAAGTGGATTTACAAGTTCCAATTACTTTAGGCAGTCGGTTCCTATCTACATGAAGGCCTTTGATTAATATGGAGTTAAGACATCGGATGTTCAGACTCAATAATGAGAATATGTTATTCAATGTATGCCAGTCCATGCGACAGTCGAATGAGTTAAATGTAGTATCTGTGATTGATGTTTCTGATGAGGAGATGATCTCATTCCATGATCTTGATGCAGTAAATAATTGGGATGATACTTTTATGGATTTTTTATTAAAGAAAGGCTGGGTATTGAAGCCTTAGTAGTAGTGATTATGAACTTCAACATCGATGGTATTGATGACTATGATAAGATGGTATGTGTACTTGATAGAAATGGTTCTTATAGTATTGCACCAAAAAAGCTTGATCTGGATCTGAAAAAAACCACTTCACCTGCTCGACCATCTATTGAGGAGCCACCATTCTTAGAGTTGAAGGCCCTCCCTTCTTATTTGCGATATGCATTTTTGGGGGTTAACAACACTTTATCGGTAATCATTGTAGCTGACTTTATGAAGACAAAAGTGAAAGCTTTATTATCAGTGCTACAAAGATTCAAGAGGGTCATTGGTTGGTCCATTGCAAATATTGTGGGAATTCTACTGGGTTTTTGTACTCACAAGATCCAACTTGAACTGAATTATGTTCCAAGTATAAAACATCAGTGTTGTCTTAATCCTTCTATGTAGGAGGTGGTGAATAAAGAAATAATTAATTGGTTAGATGCTGGTGTAGTGTGTCCCATTGCTGATAGCAAGTGGGTTAGTCCAGTATAATGTGTTCCAAAAAAGGGCGGTATTACTGTTGTTCCTAATTATAACAATTATCTAGTGCCAATGAGACCAGTCATAGGATGAAGACTATGCATGGATTGCAAGAAACTGAATACATGGACCCAGAAGGACCACTTCCCCATGCCCTTTATGGACCAGATGATTGACAGACTTATGGGCAAGGATGGTATTATTTTTTGGATGGTTATTTGGGTTATAACCAAATCACTATTGCACCCAAAGACCAAGAGAAGACGACCTTTACTTGTCCTTATGAGACCTTTGCATTCAGGTGTATGCCATTTGGATTATGTAATACTCCAGCTAGGTTTCATAGATGTATGATGTTAATCTTCTTTGATATAGTGGAAGACACCATCGAAGTATTCATGGATGATTTTTAGATAGTTGGTGATTTTTTTGATGACTTCTTGGATCACTTGGCTTCTTCGTAGGTGTGAGGAATGCAACTTGGTACATAATTGGGAAAAGTGTCATTTCATAGTTAAAGAAGGTATTATGCTTGGGCACAAGATTTTGAAAAGGGGTATAGAGGTAAATAGAGCTAAAATTAAAGTGATCGATAAATTAACACCACCAATTTTTGTGTAAAGCATTCGAAGAATTTGAGGACATGTGGTTTTTTATAGGAGATTCATCAAGGATTTCTCAAAGATTTCTAATCTTCTTTGTAGACTTCTTGAGAAAGAGGTGAAGTTAGATTTTGATGAAGCATACTTGGAGGCTTTTAAATGTCTAAAAGAGAAGTTGATGATGACTCATATCATTATTTCCCCTAATTGGTCCTTGCTATTTGAGATCATATGTGATGCAAGTGTAGTGGACTTAGGTGATATCTTAGGCCAAAGAAGAGAAAAGATCCTTTATACCATCTACTATACCAGTAGGGCATTAAACCCAGCTCAAAAGAACTACCAGTTACTGAACAAGAGTTGTTAGCATTGATTTTTTCCTTTGAGAAATTTTGGTCTTATCTGATTGGGAAGAAGGTAATAGTGCACACTGATCATATAGAATTGAGGTACTTGATGTTGAAAAAGAATGCAAAGCCTAGATTGATTAGGTCAGTTCTTTTACTGCAAGAGTTTGATTTGAGATCAAGAACAGAAAAGGCACTGAGAATTAAGTTGCAGACTACTTGTTTAGAATTGAGAAGGAAGTGATGCAAAAAGTTAAAGATGGGATCGAAATTGATGATAATTTTCCAGTTGGCTGATTCTCAGGATCTAATTCCATGGTTTGTTGACTATGCAAATTATCTAGCAAGTGATCTAGTCCTAGAAAATCTGTCCTTCCAAGAGAGAAAGAAATTTATGCATGAGGTAAGGAAGTTTTTCTAGGATGAACCTTACTTATTCCAAATCTGTGCGGACGGGGTTATTTGTAGATGTATCCTTGACGTGGAGATGATGAGCATCCTTGAGGCTTGTCATGCTTCACCAGTTGGGGTTCACCATGGAGGAACCCACATAACCCATAAGATCTTGCAATATAGGTACTACTGGCCTACAATATATAAGGACACTCATAACTTTGCTTTAGTCTATGACCAATGCCAGCGTCAAGGTAATATCTCTAGGTGCTTTGAACTTTCTATGACCCCTATTTTAGAATTAGAGTTGTTTGATGTATGGGGTGTGGACTCCATAGGACCCGTTATTAGCTTCTTTCGTATGAAGTACATTCTTGTAGCAGTAGATTATGTGTCAAAATAGGTGAAAGCAGTTGCGCTCCCCAATAATAAAGGAAAAAATGTCACCGCCTTTTTTAAGAAGTATATCTTTTCTTGATTTGGCACACCACGTGCAATCATTAGTGACAGTGGGTCACATTTCTGTAATCGCTTGTTCAAAAGTCTACTTAAGAAGAATGGAGTAAAGCATATGGTGGCAATGCCTTACTATCCATAGACTAGTGGACAAGTTGAGGTGACCAACAGAGAGATTAAGTCCATTTTGGCAAAGACGGTGAATGTCAATAGGACTAATTGGTCGAGAAAGTTAGATGATGTATTATGGGCCTATCGAACTACTTTCAAAACTCCCATAGGTGTTTCTCCATATCTGTTGGTGTACGACAAGGCATGTCACTTTTCTGATGAACTCGAACATAAAGCTCTATAGGCATTGAAGAAGATAAATTTTGAGTGGCAGGATGCAACAAAGACAAGGATGAATAAGGTGAATGATTTGGATAAATTCCAACTCCGGGCTTATAAGAGTTCTACACTTTACAAAGAGAAGATGAAGTTGTATCATGATCGCAAAGTTGAGAAAAGAATATTTGAGCAAGGTGACCAGGTATTGCTATATAACTTAAGACTTTACTTATTTCTAGGCAAGTTGAAGTCTAGGTGGTATGGGTCATTCACTGTGGTAAGAGTGTTTCCATATGGTGCTTTAGAGTTGAAACGTGATGGTAAAGCCCCGTTCAAAGTAGATGGGCAAAGGGTAAAGCACTATATAGGTAACACTGAAGAAGTTAAGATGATTTTTGAGATAAACCTTGCTGAAGTTTGAGTAACCAAGACAATTGAGTCGTGTCGCGATGTTAAATCAAGTGCTATATGGGAGGCAACCCATGAGGCTAGTTAGTAAAGTTTGAGTATCCAACTTACCACGTCGTGCTGCGATATTAAATCAACGTTGAGTGGGAGGCAACCTATGTTTTATACTTAGCAATCTATAGGGTAATATGTGTGTTCAGTGTACAGGATCGAAGATTGCAGAAGTTAGCAAGAAATTATAGAAATTAGGTCATATAGACTCTTCATAAGTTGTAGCCAAACATTACGACTCATGAGTAGGATTCGTAAGGACTTAGAACTTAGATCATATTGAGGTAAATCATTACTAGACTCCTTATAACTCTCTAAACAAGTCAGAATCTCTGGTTATAACTCATCACCTTAAATCGTAATAACTCCAGACCTAGGTAAATTTCAAAGTCTTTATAAAGGGAGTATGAGACCCGTAAGCATTGGCTACGAGTCGTATGCATGACTTGTAACCAAGCTTGACAGCTCAGGGGTCGCGGGTCAACTTGACCTAGATATACTTTTAAACAAAAGAGAGGCACCCAACATTTCTTAATGAATCCTTCCTCTATGTTGATGATTTTTTTTATCTCTAAAAGCTTTAAATTCACTTTAAATTATCAAATCAAATAAGTTATTCCTTCAAAATTTGAAAATTCATGAAGAATTAGGGCCCAAAATTGTTCGAACTCAAGAAACCCAAAACCTCAACAACTCAAGTAAGTTTTATGCTTCAAAGCTTTATGTATTAAGATATATTCGAAAATGATTTGAGGTTTTAGGATTTCTTAAGTTGAATATGAATATACATGAGTAACCAAACACTATTTCTTGAAAAATTAGCTTTGTAATGTGATAGTGGGAGTGAACTCAAACTTTGTACTTTAAAAGTACGTTTTTGGATGAAAATAGGGGGTAGTGAAGTGTGTTATATCACGTGGAATTGAAAATTAGAATCAACTCAGGATAAACTCCCATGTTACAGTAGATATGAGGCTCCTAACGACAAGTAAAGACTCGTCATGAGCCTTGTAACCACTCACAACATAGAGAATTAGATGAGTGTGGGTTCTGTTATTGTTATGGCTCAACCATGTGAGTCGTAATCAATCCCTATGACTCGTATGCATAAGTCGTAATGATTAGGGGTGCTTATGCATAGTATAACATGTTTCTGTTTAGCTTACGAGTGTTGGTAGTGAGTCGTAAACTAACCTTACGACTTGTAAGGAGGACTTGTAACCTAACTAGTAAACACAAACTTATCTATTGTTTATCTTACGACTCGTTCATACGAGTCGTACCCAGTGGCCACGACTCATACCCCCTAGTGTAAGCAGTCCAGTACATGTACACTGACTCCAAAGTTTCTTGTTTTTATTTTCCATTACTTAGATAAAACAAATTAGTCTTGTGCAACAGGTACAAATAGCTCCAAGTGATGAATCATCATCAAAGCAAGTGTCAAAGAAGGGTAACAAGAAGAAACCTACCCCTTAGTCTGATTATAAGTTAATAAACAAAGACACAAATGAATCAAGTGGAGACATCATAGAATACCCAGTAAAAAACCAATTTAAACCAAGAGACAAGAGACCAGCTTAAGGAAAGAAAATGGTTACAGATAAAGATACACCTTCGAAGGGTCCATGAAGAAAGAATCCACGACCTCACCTTTATATTCGTTGTCCTAGTTTGAAGAAGGTAGTGATAATGATAATGAGGAGAATAAATCTAGCTCAGAAAAGGATGGTAAGTATGAGGAAGAAGGTGGTGACGCTGAGGAGGTTGACTTGAGTTCTACGGATAGAAGTTATGAGAGAGATACTAAGGAGGACTAACTCCCATTGACATACAAGACCCATCTTAAATCCCACTATCCATTAAACCTTCTTCAGTGCCCATCGTTGAACAATGGGGGTACCGCGACATACAGGATACCTACAATGATGGGATAAACATAAACCCCTCTACGAGAAAAATAAAGAGTGGAATCTATCTTGAAGAAGGTTAACCACAATAGGAATGTCTGAGATGCCTGAGTTTGAAGACAAATTTCAGTGGATGACCTCAGAACTGGAAAAATTTAGTCCTGCATTGGTGCGGGAATTCTACTCAGCCTACAAAAGAGAGTTGAAGAGATAATATCCACAGAGAAATTTATGAAAAGGTGGGGATCCAATCACATCATTGATTATTCATATAGTATGGGTAAACGTTTCCCCACGAACTACTTTGAGGTTCTTGTATGGACCAAATTTTTAGCCACTAGTGAACACATCTGAGATTAAGTACCGCATAGAGAAAATGCAAAAAGTTACAAAAAATAAAATAGGGTCGAAAGATAAGATGATGAACTTCAAGTTGATTGCAAATATCATCGCTAACAATTGGGAAGAAGCGAGTTGGGTTGTTGGTTTCCCAAGGGTGACCTCACAGCAGACTACAAAACAAGCTTTAAATTTGAGGCAAAGGCATGATGGATGCTTGCTCAACACAGACTGTGTCCCACTACTGGGATAGTATTCTCAATCCAGTTCGTGCAACATTAATCGCAGTAATAATGATGGGTTATGAGTTTGACGTGGGTCAACTCATATCTAGAGTGTTACAAGATCGAGCAGTGAGGAGAGAAAAATTGGTTCTAGCATTCCCATGTTTGGTAATCATATATGCTTGGAAGAGGGGGTGCTAGAACTTCCTGAGTTCAATCAGTTTATTGAGCTGAAGAATACCACAGACTTGGGGCTGATTCGGGATGCAGCAAATCCCATGACCAGGCAGGCAAAGCAAGGTGCAACATTGCCAGCTTAAGCAATGTGGAGCAGAGGACAAAGTACAGAAGCTGCTGAGTTTGCTGGAGTAGATGATGTCCCAGTTGAGGGTGGACAGTCTGATCCATAACTGGCCTATCCAACACATCGATTTTACCACCTGCGATAGCACCATGTCCCCCCATCTATATCAGTTTCGGCAGGATTTATGGTCATCTCACAAGCTATGTAGAATAATGTTATAAAAATATTGTCTACTTTGGAAAAAAAGGTCTGGTTAGTGGAGAAAGGTGTGCAACCCTTGATTAAAAATAAATTGAAAGAGTAAGACAAGAAAATACAGAGAAGATTAGATAGTTTTAAGAAGAGAATCATACGTCAGCTGGGAAGTGGACAAACCCCTGACATTGTGGAGGTGAAGGCTAAGGTAGCTGATTAATTGTATGATAGGCCAATTTTCTTAATACCTATTATAACGAAGATCGACGTTGAGGTAGAAATTAAAAAAATTTAGAGTATTTCAATTAGAGAAGAAGGTAGAGAGAGAAAGAAAAGAAAAGAAAAGAAAAAGTTAAAGTACTGAAAAAGAAAATATGAAAAAGGCAAAAAGTGCAAGTGTATAGAGTGAGAAGGACTGGCACGTGAGGGTCCAAGAGATGAAAGCTGGTGCCGGTAGTTCAAAACCGACCATGGATATTGAGATGGGGAGTGATACAACCTTGATACCTGATATACCATTGAGCTCACCGACCACAACCGGTGCCACCATTGTAGAGATGGTCCCAACAGTTGATGGGACCAATGCTGAGGAGAGTGGAGCCCAATTTAAGGGGGGTCCCTATGATGATCCAATTTGAGAAGGAGCCTAGAGCGCCCAGGTATGTCCTCGATCCTTATGTTTAATTGCTAATGCACTAAGGATAGTTCATAGGTTTTAGTTGGGGGTGGGGGTGTACCAGAGTCGTAGCAAGTTATGGTTGTCGTGTTTCAAAACTCGTTGGCCATAGTCTAAAATTGACAATCAGCATGTGTGTGTATTGTATGATGCTTAATAGAGAAAATGATGTGTATAGACAATAGATAACATGTGTAGAATTTGAAAATTTTAAAAAGAATGGATACCTATCTTGAAATTTTTTGTGTAATACTGTATGATTTGTGTGTGCATGTGATGGTTTAGAATCTCTTAATGATATTAGAATTAGAAATGAAATTAACTATGGCATATAGTTGCATGAACTGGATAGGTAGTGACTGACATTATGACCTTGTACCATGTGAGAGTGAGGCATTAATTAGCCCTAGTGTGCACAGAATCCATAACTTGCCTAGTTACTTTTGTCTAGAAGGTAGGATAGTCGGTTAAGAGATGATCATAGGTCATTTTTTAAATTAGTCCACTCAATCCTAAATGCCAAATCAAATGATATGTGAATCCCTTCCTCCTAAAAGTTGAGCCTAATAAATCGATTTTTGTTGTTTACACCAATTTCACCTTCTCGTTTAACTACAATGAACCTATTTTGGCTCTGATCCTCCTTGAAAACTGTGCATCTCAACTCAGGCAAATCACCTAAGTTGAAGGTGAGTATTATAGGGGTGCGTAGGGAAAGATGAGTATGAAGAAAAAAGTGTAGAAAGAAAAAAATAAATAAGGGTAGGTGCGGTGAAAATAAAAAAAACAAAAGAAAAAGAAAACTGCAAGAAAAAAAAAGAAACATAAAATGAGAAAATAGAATCGCACCTGACGTAAAAATAGACATGAAAAAAAATAAAATGAAGAAATAAGGGTGAAGTTAATAAAGTGATGGTAAAAAAAGTGGACTCCGAAGAAAGCATAGTGTCAAGGAGGTTAAGTCACTTAAAATATCCCTAATAACCGTAACCAACCCCAAGCCTATCTTACAAACCTGACAAAGTCCTTTAGTGGTCCTAACCTGACCGTCTAAAAATTTAGGTAGAGAGCATAAGGGCAAGCCTATGGCATTCTGTGTACACTATTTCTTTGTGAGTGTGAGTGTCCCTAGATATTCCCTAAAATAATAAAATGAATCAAGCTGAGTGATAGGGAATTCCCTAAATATGAGGGTGCATGAGGTACGAGGTCAAGTTACTTATCTATCCGGGTAGTGGGTATTACTTGGGCCTAGTTGTTCATTGCTAATGTAATGCCATCATCAAATTCTTGTATGTTATATTGTTGCACCAAGTCATTATACACAGTAGTATTTTAAATAACTCGATAGGAGAGGGTAAAAAGGTGTTCTTGAACTGATCGATAAATCGACTACCAAACATGTCACAGACTCTTCAAAATTAAGCATCGTATCTTTGTGGGTGTGAATTGTCGTTTGCCTGAGGACAAACAAACATTCTAACTTGAAGGTGTTGATGCACCATAAAAACACGACATATTAGATGCTTAAAACAAAGAATTTATTCTTGAACTTGGGCCATTTGGAAGGATATGATGTGGTTTTGTGTGTTGTTCCAGGTGAAATAGGTTAACATTGTTCTTGGAATTAAAATGGAAGAAAAAGTGCTGAAAATGGAGAAGACTGACCATCTCACGAGTCTGGCGTACTAGTTGTCAAGTCATCATATGACTTGTAGCTTTACCTGTAAGCAAGACAGTAGCAAAAGACAATATGAAGAAGCTAAGCAAAGAATGACCACGACTCGTAAAGAGTGATTACGAGTCGTGAGGAGCAGAAGCCAAAGCTAGAATTTAGAGGTAAATTCCTAGAAGACTACGAGTCGTAAGATCTGATGACGACTCATGAGGATAAGTCGTGAAGAGAATAGGGTTCAAAACCCTGAAAATCTAAGGCTTAAGTGATGACGAGTGAAGGCCACGAGTCGTACTCATGGTAATGAATCGTAAGGACAACATAAGCTTGGAGCCCCAAAGAGCAGTCGTTGGATGCTTATGACTAGCACCGTACGACTCATAAGAAGACCTTACAAGTGGAGTACAAGAGTCGTAACGAGTGTCGACATACTTTTCCTATTTTATTTTTATTAGGATTTCTTTATTATTTTAAGACACTATAAATACCTTAGGGTTATTCCTTTATTAGGTTACACACTTTTACATTACTTTTGATACTTTTAGTATGTTGTGATCATTGAGATTTTGTTCTTGAGATTTTGGGTTTTTATTCAATTAAAGACTTTGGATTTTTGCTTTATTATTATTATGCAATTAATTACATGTGTTATTTATTGATTATCATGGGTTGTTTCATGAACATGAGAAACTAATTTCCTTGATTAAGGTTGTGAGAACTCTGTCCAATTAGCTATGCAAGGGAAGTATGAGACTCATCTATCCACTGTCATTGCATGTATTGCATACTTTTTTGTATTAATTGAACTTAGGATGATAAAGAGACCTGGGTATTGTCTGTATTCGATATCATCCTCACAAGGGATTTTAAAATTGGGAAAAGGAGATTACAATAGTTATTTGAGGCTACCAACCCTCGTCTAATAAACTTGAGACTCAAAAGGTGAGAGTTGTACTGAGGTTAAAGACGAGGGACAACAAGGCAACATCTTGAGACTCACAAGGTAAATGGTGAAATCTATTAATATGTTCACAAGATGATTAATAGTACATAGTTTGTCAACTTTGCAAGCAGAGCAGGAGGTTTAGGCAGAAAGAGTACGAGAATCTTACATAGTTATGAAGACAAGGGAAACACAGTCCTAGCGTCCGTCTTCTATTATTTACAAACTCAAGCACTCAAGTTTTGTTACTTTTTACTTTTGACTCAAATCCCCCCCCCCCCCCCCATTTACTATTCTACAATGTTCGTGGATATTGTCAAGTTTGAGATACTATTTTAACATTTTCCCTGTGGGTTCGACCCCAACCTGGTTGTGTTACTATATTTGACATCGATCGCAACATACTTCTTTGGAGGTTAGTTTTTGGCGACATCAACCATTAGGTTGCGATAACTCTTGTAACATCTCACTTTATTCATTCACAATTCCTCCACTTAATACCCCTTTACTCTCATTACTTTTGTGCATTTAATCTGATGAGTTAGTGATAAAAATGTGACCATAATTTTTTTGTAACTTCTACTATTATTCTAGCTCTTTGTGTATTGTAACTCATATAGTATATGTAACCTCTAAAGTATTAATCCTCCTCACTTAATATACAGTACTCTCTCATTTACTAGATGGAAAAAAATACTACACCTATATAAAGGGTGTTTTCTTTCTTATGCTGAAGAGATGAGTTGTAGTATATTGTGAGAGATAAGAAAAGGATGATAACTGTGGAAAATATTATTATGTGTAGTAGTGAAAGAGTGAGTTGAGACATAGAAAATATTTTAAATCTTCAACTATATTCAGTATACAAAAGAGAGTAATTGTATTAGTGAAAGAGAGAATTGAGACAAGGAAAATATTCTAAGTCTTTAACTATATTCACTATGCAAAGAGAGTAACTATATGTTGAAGGAAGGTGTTTTTGTGGATGAGTTTTGGACTCTTCAACTAATTTGGAGTTGCTTGAGTTGTACACCATTGATTGGCTGTTGTATCCTGTAGGGGACAAGTCAAGAAGATATACTGCTGGATCGGTGTAGATTATGCCACAGTGGACTTGAATCTACTTAAAGAGAGAGAGATATCTGCGCCTCAGTCAAGAAAAAGATTATTTTATTTTCTTCATTTTGTTGATTTTATTTTCAATTGTAATTTATTATAATTGGGGTATATTATATCAACATGAGGCAAGAACAAGAGATGCCTCGTGCCGTCATCGTCGCTCGTTCTCCTTAGACTTCGACTTTGACTTTAAAAAATGGTCAATAAATTAATTTTTTATCGAACCATTGCTAATATAGTGTTACTCCATAGTAAATGGAGTAACACTAAATAGAAGACAACATTGAAATTAAAGTGAAATGACTGTCTGACCAATTTTATTGTAAATATTATAGCCGACTGACTAGTTTTGATAACAAAAAATTGAACTCAATGAGTATTTTGAAACTCAATGTGTATTTTGTATAATTTTCCCATAAAAGAATACTTATCACCGGATCCTTCCATTTGATTGGATACTTGTAACAGAGTCAAATAACAATAATTTTTCGTTTGACTCCTATAAAGAATTTTTAAAATTCACTTAAATGTTTTAATTGGTTAATTTATTTTGTGTACGTAATTTCTTGGTTATGTGAATTATAATTTCAGTTAAACAAGAATTCAACTACCAAAATGCATCCAAAAATTTGAAAAAAATCATTGCAGTTATAGTCGAAATTAATGTGGGGAGAGAAAAGTAACATGTTTTTTTTCTTGGTTTAAGTCATCGACATGCACTTAAAGTTGTTTCGAAAATTCACTTAGACCCCTCAACTAAGGTTTGTACCTATCAAGGCCCTAACCCACCCGAATTTTGATCCATTTTGGCCTTTTTTGCCTAATCAGCAAAAAGTATAGAGTGTGTGTAATACACTTGTGTGATGTGACAAAACTAATCATTTAGAAAAAATACGTGGTAATTTTTTTTAATATCTAATTTTGTGCATTTTCTATTTAAATATCTATTTGATAATAATTTTTAATTAAAACAAAATAAAAAAAAGCACCGCCAACCACCCAGTCGTCATCTTCACATCCCCTCCCCCGGCGTCTTCACAGTTCACACACACACACACTCTGTCGTCGTCCGTCATCACCCCCTCCCCCGGCATCTTCACACACACAGGGTCGTCGTCCGTCATCACCCCCTTCCCCATCGTCTTCACTTTGAAAATGCAAACTTTTATTTTTTGATTTAGACAGTTGGGACGATGCCCATAAACATCCAGCAATTCAAATACAATGAATTAATCCGGCAAACTTTTATTTTTTCGATAAATTTTTTTTTTCCTGCAAACTAATGGTGGAAAAGAATTAAGAATAAAATCTAATTGAATCGAATACAAACATCAATTCAAAATTAAGAACAAGAAAGGAGAAAAAGTAGAAAAAATGGGAGGAGAATTAAGTTTTAAGAAAAAAAAGAATGAGGAAGAAGAGTGGAGAAAAAGATGAAAAAGAAGATGAAGAAGGGTATCGGATGTGGGGGGATATGTTGGAGGCTTTTTAAAAAAAATTTATTTTATTAAAAAAATTTTGGGGCCCTCAGTGCCACTTGGCACCTTGCTATTCGTGATTTAGTAAAAAAATAATCCTTTCGCGCCTCCCGTGAGTACATTGCACGCGGTGTGCCATGTAGGCAAAAAAGACTTGATAGGATCAAAATTCGGGTGGGTTAGGGGTCTGATAGGTACAGGCCTTAGTTGAGGGGTTTAAGTGAATTTTCGGAACAACTTTAAGTGTCTGTAAATGACTTAAGCCTTTTTTCTTTTTGTACATTGTTCTCAACTTTTAAAATAGTCCACATCTCTGTCTGAGTTTCTGGCCTTAAGTTTGGCCTATTATGAGTGTGTGTATTTCTCTAGTTAATGAAAAAAAGAGTATTTGGAGTCCGAAATTAAAATAGGCTATCAAATTAAAAAAAATATATCAAAATATGTCATACATATAATGTGTGATCAAAATAGGCTTAACTCACTTAAAAAGTGATACCTTTTTTTCTAAATGGTAGTTGGATAATGGTGTTACCTTCATAAAAAAGTGTATAACTCACTTATTTAGTGAGTTATCCATTTTATTTGTACATTACTCACAAAAAAAAGTAAGTTATACAATGAAAGTTATATAACTCACTAAAAACGTGAGTTATTTTTTTTTTTTGGTTTATATACATAACTCACTAAAAAGGTGAGTTATCCTTTTTGGTTTATATACATTACTCACTAAAAAGGTGAGTTATCCTTTTTGGTTTATATACATTACTCACTAAAAAGGTGAGTTATTCTTTTTGGTTTGTACATAACTCCTCGATTCAGCGTAAAAATCATATAAAATTAAAAAAATCGATTCTCCACTGATTTTTTCATCCAACACAAGTTTTGTTGATTAGTGATCGTTGGTCCTACTTGTTCTTTTGTGGTTCAAAATCAACAAGTGAGGTATTTTTCTAATTTTTCATATTTTTTAACACTGAATTTAACTCACATAATATGTGAGTTTTATAGAAATAAGAAGGATAACTCACTTTTTTGTGAATTTTATACTTTTTCTAATGGTACTGACGTTTTGGATGGATATGTCAATTTTATACGATATATTTTGAAAGTAGATGTAACAAGTTTCTCTATGTATTTTTTTTTAAAAATTCACATAAATTCTAAAAATTCACATAAATAAATACAACTTACATAAATTCACATAAATTATAAAAATAAATACAACTCACTTAAAAAGTGAGTTATGTATAAATCAAAAGGGATAACTCACCCTTTTGGTGAATTATATATAAACCAAATAGGATAACTTACTTTTGTAGTGAGTTATATAACTTTCATTGTATAACTTATTTTTTTTGTGAGTTATGTACAAATAAATGGATAACTCACTAAATTAGTGAGTTATACCTTTTTTTGAAGATTATACCGTCAGTCAAAGTACCGTTGAAAAAAAAAATAACTCACTTAAAAGCTTATTTTGATCATTCATCATATACATAACATATTTTGACTTTTTTTTGTTAAATTTGTTAGTCTATTTTAATTTCGGACTTTGTCTCGACGTAATAATATGGGGATGTGACAGTAATATTAAAAAGGATAGCTTAATAACTTTTGTGATGAAGTAAATTTTTTTTTTTTTATTCTTAATTAGCTTTTGAATTTAATTTTTTTTATATTAAAATTATCTTTGTTAGAGAATACTTTACCTTGATATTTATTTTTTTGACATAAACTTGAATTTAAACAAATTCAAATACAAAAATCTGATACGATAAGTGAAACTCAAAAGAAGAAATATTGAAAAGAATGTGACCAACTATGACTATGATAAAGTAATAAGTATTTTTTTAAAAGTTATCTTAATTAAAAAAACACTTAACTAAACTTCCTTGCATGAATCCAAACACGATATGTGAAAGCAAAAGAGAAAAGATATTATTCTCCTCGTTTCAAATTGAGATGACATATTGATTAAGAAAAATAATTAATAATATGACTAATTTATTATATTGCCTCTATTAAATGATGTTTATATTTTAATTTGAAGAAAAAATAATTAATACAAAGGGTAAAACATGAAAAAAATTGTCGCTTCTTAATTAATGAAAAAGGACAAGTAAAATGAAATCAAATTAAAAAATTTGGGACGAATAATTTAGAACGGTGGGAGTAATTGACAAGGATATGATGGAAAGGAAAAAAAACTTTTCATTGAGGGAGAAGAGGGTGTGTTTGGTATTAGGGAAAACATTTTTCAGAAAATATTTTTCAATTTTCTCATGTTTGGTTGGTTTAAAGGTTTTGGAAAATATTTTTCAAATCAACTTATTTTTCTCAATATAAGGAAAATGGCCTCTCTTCAAAAAGTAATGAAAACATTTTCTAAAACTTTCTTTCAACCTCACTCTTAAGTTGAAATATTAATACAACTCTCAAAATCACTCATCCCTACTCTAACCCTCAATTCCCCGTCCATCTCCACCCCGCCCCAACCACCCCCTATTAAAAAAATATATTTTAAATTTTTTTCTTACCTCATCCCCTACCCAAAACCCAAACCACTACTCCCTTTCAAAAAAAAATTATTTTTTAAGAAAATTCAAACTTTTTTCTTACCTCCCCTACCCGACCCCCTTACCAACATCCTCCCCCCACCCCTCAAAATAAATTAATTTCTTAAAATTAATTTTTTAAAATTTTTAAATTTTTTCCTTACCCCACCCTCACTCCCCTACCCCGACCCCCACCCCCCAATACTCCCTATTCAAAAAAAATATTTCAAATTTTTTTCTTACCCCACTCTTTCTTTCCTACCCCCACGCCCTACTAGCCCCCACCCCCACCTCCCCCAAAAAATAAAATTAATTAATTTTTTAAAAATCAAAATTATTTTTTAACCCCATTCTTATTACCTATTTTGACAACTCTCACCTACCAACCCCTTCTCCAAAAGAAATTAATGTTTTTAATTTATTTTTTTTAAAATAATTAAAACTTTTTTCTTATCCCACCCTTTTTATCCTATTCATTCTCATTATTTTTATTAAATATATACAAATACTTTTAGAAAATATATACTTATCAAATTTTCATAACGAACACATGAATAGAATATTTTTCCTCCTTCACATCGAATACATCCTACAAAAAAATATTTTTTGAGATCAAAAATTATTTTTCTAAAATGTATTTTTACGCTTTATTTAAACACTAAAATATATTTTTTGAAAAATATTTTTTCATTCACCAACCAAATACTGTAAAATACTTTCTAAAAGATATTTTTTATCACCAATCAAACATGAAAAAACAAGTAAAAAATTAACTTGTTTTTCAGAAAAATATTTCCTAAAAAAATATTTTTCATGGAAAATATTTTCCTGCCTACCAAACACATGGAAGAGTAAAATCGATAAAGTATTCATTAATTTTATAAATTAAATAAATATTATTGGACAATTTCAAAATAATAAAAAAGTGGACAACTCAAGATGACGGATGGAGTAAGTTAAAAAAGCTCACAGAGAAGAATTTTTGGGTATCAGTTGCCAAACGCATTCCTAGATCTCCCGGTATGCAGAATTCCAGGCTTTTTAGTCATTGTGTTGTTTTGTTTTTCTTTCTCGAGAAAAGTCCCATCTTGTTCCTTTTTTTGATAAGCTCAAAATATTGCCTATTTTAGCATAATTGAGTAAAAGAAAGTAGCATTTGGGTATTTGAGATTTTTCCAGTTCTTGATAGAGCTGGATTGTGTAAAGACTGAAACTTTATCATTTGGGTGTTTGAGTTTTTTCCAGTTCTTGGAAAGTGCTAGTTTGTGTAAAGACTGAAGCTTTGTCATTTGGGTGTGTGAGATTTTTCAGTTCTTAAAGTGCTAGTTGTGTAAAGACTGAAACTTGAAAAGTGCTAGTTTATGTAAAGACCGTAACTCTGTCATTTGGGTGTTTGAGCAATATTTATTTGGCTTGCTCAGGATGAAGCAATATTGAAGAGGTGAATTATGTGAAGAATGTTGTTTTTTCTTGTTTTAATATGTTGCTAGATAGGTTTCGTTAAAAAAGTTAATTTGTTGAGATTGTAGGAATCTGTACTGCAAAGGATGTTGTATCTGTTTTGGAATGTGGGGCTGCTACTACTATGTATATTGATGGAGAGTTCTTGTGCTACACTTTCTCCTGCCGGTGTAAATTATGAAGGTTAGCTTCTTTCTTAAAATTTCTCACTTGTCCTGAATTCCTTTTTAAGTTTTATCAAATTAGGCTAAGGGTAGAAGAACAAGTTAAATTCGTCTGCATGACTCTCAAACTATGATTTAGTCCTTGCAATGGGTATGAGTATGTGTCTACTTGTTGACTCGTCATGGAGTTTAAGAAAGTAAAAGTATCGTTGAATCCTGTGGTCTTAAACTAAAGATATATACAATGTACCAAAATGACATTTAATCTTATGGTTTTAAATATGTCATGTGTATAGTAAAGAGGGAAGATACATTCTTTTTTAAAATGAACTAAGAAGGAAAGTAAAACAAACAAACTGAAATGGGTTCCTCTCGTTATATTGAATCTTTGATGTAATGACTCTGTAAAGTGAAAACAGAGGAAGTAATCCAATGGAGTGACTGTTTTTCCATATAATAATGTGCAGTTGTTGCTTTGACGGAAATTAAGAAGGCCTTACATGACCCCTATAATGTTCTGGACAATTGGGATGTGAATTCTGTAGACCCTTGCAGTTGGAGAATGGTCACTTGTTCCTTTGATGGCTATGTGTCTGCTCTGTAAGTTGTTTAGATGAAAGAGTATTTTAGTAGAAATTTAGTTGGGCACTTGGGTCGTGAAAAGGCCTGCTTTTAATCCAGTAAATTTATCGCTGAATATTCTCTCTTGCATCAGTGCACTACCTAGTCAAAGTCTATCTGGCACCTTATCGCCTGGAATTGGCAATCTTACAAACTTGCAATATGTGTAAGTTCTTGACTATATACTTCTCATAGTTGCTGCCACTTGGTTCCATTATAATGTTAGGTCATTCCTTATACGATTTTCTTAGTGTTATTAAGCAATTTTCTCGCAAACTTTACTTGATTTGTTGTAGATTGTTGCAAAACAATGCCATTTCTGGTCATATTCCTGATGTGATTGGGAAGTTACAAACGCTTCAGACAATTGATCTTTCCAACAATAAATTCGAAGGCAAAATACCAACTTCCTTTGAAGACCTGAAGAATTTGAATTATTTGTAAGATTTTCACTTATTATTATTCACATCCAAGAGACCTCTTATTACTGAGTAAAACTGACTCCAACTATATATTTCACTCTCTCAAATATTGAATACATCATGTATTCCTGCAGAAGACCTGACTTAAATCTTCTGTTTCTTCCTCATCCTTATGATTGACTTAGCTGATCATTGCTTGCAGGGATGTCTCTTATAATAATCTGAGTGGTACCCTTCCTAAAATATCAGCGCGAGCTTTCAAGTGAGTCGGCTTTTTCTATTGCCGTAGTATTCAGTTATTTTTATTTCCAAGTAGTTATTCTTAATATTATTGAAGTTAAACTATTGCTGTACCTGTAGATCTCGATACTTAGTTGAAAAAAAATCCATCTGTTAAAATACAACGGCGAATGCTTTTAGTGTAACTGCTACTTGAAAAGTATTCATTAATATTCCTCTATAGTGAATATGATTCCTCTTCATGGCTTCAGAGTGCTTGGGAATCCTTTAATTTGTGGTCAAGGTTCTGAGAATAATTGTTCAGCTGTCTATCCAGAACCACTGTCCTTTCCACCTGATAGTCTGGCAGGTATGTATAACATTTTCGTGCTCAAGTCCTTTCCTTTTCAATTGAAAATGGAAAACTGTAAAAGCATCTTATACATACTGAGGAAGTTCTGCTATTTCTGTCATTGAAAATGTATTGCATCTATTGTTTTTGGTATCATAGATCAACCAGGTGCTGCACGCAAGAGCCATCGCATGGTTGTTGCATTTGTTGCAAGTTTTAGTGCTGCTTTCTTGTTCATAGTAGCCATTGCTTTGCTACTTTGGTGGCGCTACAGACATAATCAGCAGATCTTCTTTGATGTCAACGGTTAGTTAATTTTCTTTCTCCCCCCTCTTCTCTGTGATAATTCCAGCTTTTATTAGTTCTGTATTTCTAACTCTTTTCCTGCGAAAGATTTTATCTTTATTTTCATGGATATATAAGTTGAGCCAAGTGAGCTTTTCATTATTTTCTGTGTGATTGGTGTTAGGTATCATGTAAAATTGTTTTAAGCTAGGATGTTACAGAGTCAACTGCTTGTGGTTTGATTCTTTATTTTAATCTCTTAATAGATTTTGTGACTACAACAACAACAACATACCCAGTATATTCCCACCAAGTGGGGTCTGGAGAGGGTAAGTGTACGCAGTCCATACCACTACCTCAGTTGTGAGATAGAGAGCCTGTTTCCGATAGACCCCCGGCTTAAAATATAGCAATCTAAGATAAGATAAGATAAGGAATAGTAATAGACCAAGATACAATTGAAATTAACATATACAATAATACCAAAAGCATGATATACTCCAAGTATACACCAAAACATACAACATCCTAACTCAGACTCACCTTCTTTCCTAATTCGCCTCCAACACAACTTCCTACCCAGGGTCATGTCTTCGGTAAGCTGAAGTTGTTCCATGTCATGCCCAATCACCTCCCTCCAATATTTCTTCGATCTACCTCTACCTCGCAAGAAACCATCCCTAACCAACCTCTCACACCTCCACACTGGGGCATCCGTGCTCCTCCGCATCACATGACCGAACCATCTCAACCTCGCTTCCCTCATCTTTGCTTCTACCAAGCCACTCCCACCTTATCTCGAATAACCTCATTTCTAATCCTATCTTTTCTAGTACACCCACTCATCCACCGAAGCATTCTCATCTCCGTCACCTTCATCTTCTGGATGTGGGTCTTCTTAACTGGCCAACACTCCACCCCATACAACAAAGCCGGTCTAACCACCACTCTGTAGAACTTTCCTTTAAGTTTGTGAGGTACCTTTTTGTCACACAAGATACCGGAAGCGAGCCTCCATTTCATCCATCCAGCCCCAATCCGATGTGTGACATCCTTGTCAATCTCTCCATTCTCCTGAATCATCGACCCCAGATACTTGAAACTATCTCTCTGACTGATAGAATGAGTGTCAAGCTTAACAACCAGTGATGTTGATTTTAAATTCATTTATCTGGTATTAGAGAGGACATGAGTTGTCAAGTAATAGGTGTTAGGGAGCAGTTCTGTGGTTTAACCATATTCGATAAACCTATTGAATGTGAAGAACCCTTTGGCGTACTCAGTATTTCTGGTCGATTTTCTTGTTAAGGACTCAGAAAAGTTGTTTGTATTTTGTTGTTATTGGGACTAGTCCTGATCCACTACGGTCTACCTTTACCTGTTAGTTCCAAACATTGATAGATTGATTTGCTAAATCACATATCAAAATAATTATACTTGCATTTTCTTGTGAAAGTTGAAGTAAATATTCTGTAGAAGGAAGACAATGATATTAGAAAATGTCATAATCTACACCTTGAACTAGATAACTTCACTACTTATGGCATCATTTATTTCTAACTTCACTCTCTCGGGCCACCATGCCTGGTGAATTACCTTGCAACTTTTATTGCGATGAAAGTTACTCTTGATAATGTTGTACGTTGGTTGTCTGGTTCATATATGTGGATCAGTTTTGGAACCTTGATTTTACTCTTTCCAATCATTTCCCATCACTTGTTACTGAGTAAACCACTATGAGTTTCTGCCTCTCACTTGTCAAACGATTTTCTCCATCTGTCTCTAGCTATTCCTCATAGCTGTATCTGAGTAATGACTTTTCAAATGCAGAGCATTGTTATCCAGAGGTATGCTTGGGTCACCTGAAAAGGTACACCTTTAAGGAACTGCGGACTGCCACTGATCATTTCAGCTCAAAACGTATTTTGGGGAAGGGAGGATTTGGGGTTGTGTATAAAGCCTGCTTAAATAATGGTACTATTGTGGCCGTCAAAAGATTAAATGACTACAATGCTGTTGGTGGTGAAAATCAATTTCAGACAGAAGTAGAGTTGATTAGCTTGGCTGTCCATCGGAATCTTCTCCGTCTTTTGGGGTTTTGTTCAACTGAAAGTGAACGCCTTCTTGTTTATCCCTATATGCCAAATGGAAGTGTAGCATCACGATTAAAAGGTCGACTCCTGCCTCCATGCGTTGTTGTTAATACATAGTAAATTAGTAATCACTACTGGCTATTAACTTTAGATAATTTATCCAACATTATTATGTATAAAGTCAAATATTTCTCATGAAGGAGTTTGTTTGTTACTACTCCCTCCATTTGCTTTATTAGACAGATAATTGATAGAATACATAGGACATCATATCAAATTTCAGAATATCGATAGTTAAACGAATTTGAATTCTTGAAGTTGTAAAAGGTGTACGGACAAATATAATTACTAGAGTAGTGCCAACTATTTTTGGACCATATCGAAATGGAAATGGTCATATAAGTGAACAGTTCCTACTTCCTAATTTGTTTCCATTTAGTTTAGATGTTTGCTGTCACCAGTCCAATTTTACTTGCTTCTCTAACTACACTTGAAAATCAGTCTCTTAGAGTTCCACAATTTGTCTTGCAAAAAGTATGCACGATGGGAAAGATATTATTTCCTCAAAGAGAAGGAAGATAAAATGAAATTCTTAAAGTACCGAAAGAAGCAACTCTTGCTGGTGACAGTTAGGTTTCCCTTTTGCTTGATGTTTCTAACTTCAGTCTCTTGGGTGTGACCATGCTCTTTACTTAGTTTCTTTTGTAGGTTAACTTCTGACCGCCTCTATTACAAGAAAAAATATTAAATGGTGAAAACTCTTTGCAAATTGGATTGGAAATTGTTGTGGCGTTTTAATGGAAAGCAGTTCAACCAATAGTGCCATCAGTGAGTGTTATGAAGACCAGCTACTTCTATCATCGGCGAATTGAGGCCATAAGATTCTAGTTAACTACAGGCGTAGATGTTACGACCCACCCTCAGTCCCATGCTAGAGCCCTCCTTTGCATACTCTGTACTGCTGTAGTTATATGATAAGCCATCATCAGTTTGCTGCAGGCTGAAACTATTGTTATATGTTTCTGCATGTTTGTAAGCTAAGGAAACACATTTTGCTTTTCTGGAGCTTTATCAGCTACGTTTTAATAGTTTCCAACTCTTTGAATTTTGTATCAGTTCAAGACATATATATATTGGCTTGATTGAAAATGCATTATGGTTTCTAAATTTGCAGATAGCATATATGGTAAGCCAGTTTTAGACTGGTCAAGGCGGAAAAAGATAGCAAAAGGTACAGCGCGAGGGCTAGTTTACTTGCATGAGCAGTGTGATCCCAAAATTATCCATCGTGATGTCAAAGCTGCCAACATTTTGTTGGATGAAGAATTTGAGGCCGTAGTTGGTGATTTTGGGTTGGCAAAGCTCTTGGATCACAGAGATTCTCATGTGACAACTGCTGTTAGGGGCACCATTGGCCACATTGCTCCAGAATATTTATCAACTGGCCAATCGTCTGAAAAAACTGACGTTTTTGGGTTTGGAATCTTGCTACTTGAGCTGATTACAGGCCAGAAAGCTATGGATTTTGGTCGAGGGGCCAACAAGAAAGGTGTTGTTATGCTTGATTGGGTGCGTCTCTCCTCTCTTTCTCTGGATGTGCTGAGTAATTTTTGAAATATGTACAGTGAGTTGTGAGAGGAGTAAGCTATACAGAGGCATATGGAGCTATCAAACAATGTGTTCAATTGAACCAAGTAGTTTCGACATGGAACATAGATATATAGATACGTGAAAAAACCACTAGAAGTCGGCAAATATTAATTTCTGAACCATAATTTCGTAAGTACAATGATCATAGTGCTTAGAACATTAAAGGTTGAACCCCTCTAGTTTAAATCTTTGATCTGTCTCGAAAGATTTGAGAAAAGAGTAGTTGGACTGTTATTCTAGCTGTTTTCTTTTCAGTTATGAGGAGGTATAGGTTCAAAGTCGAACCTCAAATATAGCTAGCTAGTGGTGTACGTCTAGTTTACAAGACTTTTTCATTAGCATACTTCAATGAACTCCATCGTTTAATTACTGCTAATGATATGCAGGTGAGAAAGCTGCATCAAGAGGAGAAATTGAACCTTATAGTAGATAAAGATTTGAAAAATAACTTTGACAGAATTGAGCTAGAAGAGATGGTTAAAGTTGCTCTTCTATGTACCCATTTCAACCCTTCTCATCGCCCAAAAATGTCCGAAGCATTAAGGATGTTGGAGGGAGATGGTTTTGCTGAAAAATGGGAAGCATCACAAAAGCTTGAGACTCCAAGAAACCGAGCTTTTGAACACGCTCCACAAAGATATTCCAACTACGTTGAAGAATCGTCACTAGTTGAACCCATGGAACTTTCTGGACCTCGATGACATCCAATTTCCGTTCTTCTCAGTTTTTATCATCCTTGAGTTGCCGAAGTTGAAAGTGAGAATCATCTCATTGCTGTTGATAGATGTCGAGTGTATGTATTTATCCGCAAAAGAAAAGGGAAAAAGTCACGAGTAAGCTGAGTTCATATATTTCCTCTTGTTCTTTAAATTTTGAAGTGATGCCACGTAATTATGATTTCATTGTTCATAGTATGTTATTAAGTTTTATTTGGGGCCAGTGCTTGTACAAGCCACGGGATGGCGTCCACTTGTTATATCAACACATTTTTACTGAAATTACGAGTGATAATTCAAAATAACCATTTGTGTATCATAATCACATTAGAATTTCGTAGACAATAGACACTCCTATTTGGTTAAGCAGTACCATGAAAGAGGAGTGAATAGATTTAGGAAAAGTATTATACTTACCTTTTTGATGTAAAATTTTATACTCACCTTTTTGATGTAAAATTTTATTCTCACCAAATATTTCTTTTTATTCCCTTAATTAAAATTTTGTGAGAGAAATATGAGTGAGAAAAATAAAAACAAGTAAAACTTGTTTTCATTTTTACAAAAATAATTTTCACTAAAAGTGAAATAACTTTTATGGCCAAAAATCATTGTCTTCGATTATTTTATTAAAGTGAAATAATTTTTTGAAAAAATAAAAATAAAGGAAGATTTTTCGAAAAAAATGAAAATAAAGGAAGTTTTTTTGAAAAAAATGAAAAAAATTTCATGCCAAATGCCTACTTAATTTAATGAAAATAAAGGAAGATTTTTCGAAACAAATGAAAATAAAGGAAGATTTTTTTTCATGCCAAATGGCTACTTAATTTAATGAAAATAAAGGAAGATTTTTTTTTTCACTCGGTATCTGGTACCCTCAGTGTGGCCTTGACTAATTCAGACTGCGCACTGTACAACTCATTTTGGGGGTGGTGCTCCCAACAGAATTTTTTTAGTGTTGGTTGTTGAGTCGGTTTATAATAATTTTAGGGAATTCCAACTACACTAAGGGTTCGTTTGGTGTGAGGAATAAGGAAAGATAATTTCGGAATAATTTTTTAGTACCCCTTAATCTCTTGTTTGGTTACAAAAGTTTGAAATAACTTATCCAGGATTAATAGTTGGTACTAGGATAAGTTATTCCTACCTTGGGATGATATAGTAATATTGGGATAACTTATACCGGGATAAAATATGTAAAATAACAAAAATATCCTCCGTAAACCGTCTTTTATACATCGCTTTTTTACATCAATATACATTCCCATAATTTTTAATACCATTTCCTTCGGTGCTCGTTATTTTTTTGATAATATATTATTCTATTAAAAAAATATACTATAAATATAATTTTTACTTATGAATATATTGTACGTTCAATTTGTTTGTCTAATATTTATGTTTATTTATAATTTGATTTCTCTTATAAAAATGTTCACTCCACTACTTAAGTACATATTTTTAATTAAATAGTCTTTTGTCACTTAAAAATTTAAATTTTACGTATCAATTAAAATAAAGATAACTTTAATATTTTACAATATAAGAGTAATATGTGCTTAAATGTAGTGATAAAAATAATAAATCTCTTTTACTTTAATTAATTTAAGATAAAGTTTTATTTTAAAAAACACACGATACAATCATGAGAATACACACATAAAAATATTTAAGCCAAATAAGATGAAAATTTTATTTTTAAGAATGAACAAAATAAAGTTTGCAAGGAAAATATAAGAAAACAATATAATAAAGTGAAGGATATTTTTGTAAACAAACAACTTATTCTTAGAAATGATACAATGCATACTATTTTAAATACGGAAAAGGTATAAATATATCCCTGGACTTTAATAAAAGGTACATATATATCCTTCGTTATACTTTGGATACAAATATACCCCGCCGTATGTACCCCTCCCACTAACAGCGTGCCACGTGGCATAATCCTAGCCATTAATCAGTTTTTATTTATTTTTTCCCCAAATATCAATCCACCCTAATTTAACACATTATCCGACCCATAGCTTGACCCGATTGACGCGTCCTATTATTCAACGCTCAAACGGACGCGTCTCTCCCACTCTCTCGGTCTCTCACTTCCTCACTAACACAAAATTCCTAACTAACTTAGTTAGATTCGTGCTTTTCCTCACGGCGTGATAGGGATTCGAGTAGAGATTTATGTATGTTTCCTCTTCATCTACATCAATTGTTTTAACTTTTTAAGTGTTTAAACATTGATTCTTTGTACATGTTTTGCTTCATTTGTGTTGAAAATTGAGTAATTTTCTTGAATTTTCAAGAATATAGGGGACCCCATTTGTGTTTTTGCTTCATTTGTCTTGAAAATTGAGCAACTTTCTTGTATTTGGTTCTGATCAGTTAAAACAGGAAGCATATCAAGAAAATGTGCATACAATGGAGGGATACTTCAGCTTGTACTATGCCTTGTACGCGTTGTCTCTTGTGGTTGCTCTCACATGTCTTGTTTATATCCAAGTCAACATGGGGTGGGCTTTAGGTTTTGGAGCTCCTGTTTTGCTAATGTTGTTTGCAACTCTTTCAATTTATTTGGGTACTCCATTCTACGTGAAGCTGAAGCCCAAATCGAGCTTAATCACTAGCCTTTTTCAAGTGATTGTAGCTGGTTATAGAAATAGATGTCTCAGATTGTCGCCAGAGAGTGCAGATATACTATACTGTTAGAAAAAAGAATCAAGCATAGTTCTTCCAAGTGATAAATTAAGGTAAATTCATTCTTACCAATCTTTACTTTTCTGTTGGTCATTCTAATTGCTGTGTATGCTTGTAATGGTAAATAGTTGTTTGGTTATTTAGCCGGTATGCTTTTTCGTCCTGAATTAAACTATTATTTGATCCATCATTTTATAGCTGTTGCTCCTCTCACCTTTATAGGAAATTGTGAAGTTCATTGTTTTAACCTGCGCGAGCTGATAAATCAATGTGATATTGATTCAAGCTTTTGTTGTTTAAAGAGACCTTATGTCATGTTATTCAAAATTCATGATGCTTTTGGATGGTTTTCCCTGTCCTTATGAACTTGTTCATATTGCATTTTTACTACAATTCATCACCTTTAGGTTTCTGAATAAAGCTTGCATTGTACAAGATCCTCAGTTAGACTTGATCCCAGATGGAGAAGCAATAGATCCTTGGCGTCTTTGCACTGTCGATCAAGTAGAGGAGCTGAAAGCATTGCTCAAAGTTGTTCCAATCCGGTTAACAGGGGTTGTATTGGCCATAAATATAAGCCAGAGCTCTTTTCCAGTACTTCAAGCGAATACCATGGATCGACATATTAGGTCAAGCTTTGAAATCCCAGCTGCCTCATTTGACATCTTTGCTGTCATCTCTGGTATACTTTGGATTGTCCTCTATGACTGTTTGATTCTTCCCGTTGCATCAAAATTGACTGGGAAACCTGCTTATTTCAGCACAAAAGAGAGAATGGGGTTTGATTTAGTTTTTTCCTTCCTTTCAGTCTTAGTGGTGGCAGTCGTGGAAGGTGTCCGGAGAAGTATTGCAATCAAGAATGGGCACCATCGACGACTTAACCAAAAGAGAAGGGCAAGAGAGTTGGATGTCGAGCAATATAAACAAGGGTCATTATGACTAGTCTGGTTAACACACCCTGCTATATTGTTTTTAGTAGAGCTTATGGTCCTTGTGTGTTGCTTGTGTAAAATCTGAAACACACTGAGATTAATTGAACGCCCGGAGTGATTAATTGTGTGGTGGATCTGTGTGATAAAGTGTTGTGTGTGCCGATTGAATTCCTGTCTGAGTGAAGTGATTGGGTGTATTTTTTATGCCGGTTCCTGGATATTGACATGCAGACGTTTCTTTGAGCTTAGGCAAAATGTTATGTGGATCATATGTTGCTTTCCTGTTTATATTCCTTGATCAACTTAGATGACAAAAACCTCCATGTTTATTGAGATATCTAATATGCACAAATGAAGATGAAATTTTTGCGAACTTCAAGTATTCTGTTAGCTTCTTTCATATGCCCTATTGTGATATCATAGATGGCAATTTAGCAGCATACTGTCTGCATATGATTGTTTGCTGGTTAACTTGTAGCATCTTGTATGTACTCTACAATTGTGAGATGTAGTTCATACTGTATTGGCATTGTGGCTTAATTTGTGTGACAAGCAGCAGTTCATATTCCGATGGCATAATACATAGATGTGGCCTTTAATTTAGCTTCAACTTATATCTATGCCCTCCCCAATTACCCATGAAAATGTTGTCCAAACAATTTTTACGTAACAAGTTAATCAAATGAATCCTGTAGTAGATAGGAGATAGGGTATAATATGAGCCAATTTGAATTAAGTTGATTGTTGTTCTTAAGATTATGACAAAAGGAAGGATTTTCAAATCAACGAAAGGGGTATTTCTCTTAAAAGAAGTGGATTTGACTTTCTTATTTTCACACTTTAAATTTAGCAGCGCAGTCATGAAATACTTTATTAAATATAATTTAATTTATTTTTAACATATAAAAATATTATTGAAGGACATTAAATCATGAAACTCGATCGTAGAATATTTTGACCGTATACAATGAAACAAACACATGTAGTATCATATCAATATATACAAAAATAAAATTTTCAGCCCTAGCGCGTATTGTGAACCTTTTTAGTATTCAAATATTATAAATTTGTAATCAATTAAATTCACTTTGTTATTATCGTTCTAATAAAAAAATTTCGCAAAATAAACTTGTGCATAAGCATAATAGGTTATGACAAAAATTCTTTTTATTTTTGACAACTGGTAAGATATTTATAATTGTATGAAATTATTATACATTGTGAATAACTAAACTTCAATTACAATGAGTTCTTTAGATTAGCCTAATGCAAATTAGAATTTTACAAAGAAAAGAAAATACCAATGCTCATTTTGAATTTTTGAATTGAGAGAAATCAAGTTCATAATTTGATTGTGTAATGACCCTTACGGTCATTTTCCTGTATTTTCATCTAATTTTAGTACTATCTAAATATATTGTGGATTATTTAATTTAATTTGGCATTTGGTAGAAATATAATTTAGTACTCTTCTAGAATATTTTCGATATTGATAAAATTCTGTAAGTGATGATATATTTATATTACTTTATAATAGATTTTTATGATTTATTAATATTTTAAGTGGAGATAATAATTTTAAAAATATTAAAATATTATTATCATATAATAGAGATTTTGTTAGAAATAATTTTCTATTAATTATGGTATATTCAAAATAATATAATTATTTTACCACGAATTTATACAATACCCAAACATGTACGCAGTGTCGAAAAATTATTACTTTGTGATCCATACCACCTCACGTGGAAATGGAAGGATGGACCACTTTTGATGGCTGCCGACTTTTGATGTAAACCCTCACAAATTCAACTTGGCAAAATATAAATTATGAAGGATCTTGGGATATAATTAATAAATTAGATCGTGTGATTATCATCTTTATGATCACGAAGGAGTCTATTATTGTTGAGGTTGTTTACGATTCTGAGGGTTTCATTAGCTACAAAGGATCCAAGCTCGGCTTCTAGTGGGGTATTATTTTAAGGCTTTGTGCAATGATATTTTTAGCTTTGGCATCTAGGTAGGCTAAACTTATCCTACCTTTAGATTGAGTTTATTTACTGAAATTGTAAGCTATTATGCTAGTTCTAGATAAGTACTTGTAGTTGCATACCATTTGATATATATAACCTTTCTTATTTATTAAGATTAGGACCCCGTTCTAGTAGTGTAATACCCTATATTTTCGTGCTGGAATTCTAACCGTCATTTCTATGCGTCTAAGCTCTAATCCAAGTGATTCTCATGTGAATATAAGTTGCATGATCATTATCCTAGTCTATGGAGTAGTATAGAGGTGAAAAATGTTCATAGCAATGACCTAGAACAGAGTTGAGCTAAGATCAATTGATTCGTCCAAAGTTTGACATTCGATTCTACAAGGGTCTACTTCAAATGTGTATATCTCTTAATATACATGGAATTTTCATCCCAAGACCTATCAAATTGTAGATAATTGAATTAGCTTTCCAACGATACCAATTTCGCAAAAAATCCGATACCCAAGCGAAAAGTTATGGCCATTTTAGTGGCTGAGGCAGTAGCACCTTGCGATAAGCGTGCGATGCACGCTCTATCGCACGCTAATAATTTTCAGGTTCTTTTTTCGCATTTTTAAGGTAAAAGTGGTATTTTTCAATCCCTATCCAGCTATAACACGGGATTAAACTCCCATAACATCAAAATAAGTTTACTTTCTCTCAAAATCACCAAGAACATTCATTAGAGCTTCAACCTAAAAATTCAAATATCTCAAGATTCAACCGTAGGTTTTCGATAATTTTTCAAGATTTGGATTTCCCATTCCTAGGGCTATGAGAAGCACCCATTAATCTCAAGAATAGCAATCCGAAGTTAAGAGTTCATCCAAAGCTTAAATTTCAAGGTATGTGGGGTTTGAACAGGAACACCCTTTCGTTCTTGTGCCCAAAACTTATTTTAGATTATAAATTACTGAATTTTTGATTATTTTCCATGAAATTCAAATTGGGGTTTATACCCATGGTTTTTAATTACAATCTTATAAGGTTCCCAATGATTTAGAAGTGTAATTGTATGACTAATTTCACATATTTATGCAAGTAACGTGATTTTCCATATTTTTTCAAGTGAGTTTAAGCATTATATTGTGATTCTTGATTTCTATATTTTGACATTATTGAAGTATTTTCAAGAAGTATATTAAGTATGATATTTTGCTATGATATTACATGAGTATGTTTATATTTTCATGCTTATTGCTGAAATTTTCAGATTTTGAGTTGATTCATCAATATTTACATTATCAAGCATGAATCTTTTGGTGTTTTAATACGAGTTTGATCTATGGGTCATTAACCCCTATTTAAAGATTGTTATTTTAAGAATGAGTTATTGAGGAATTTTAAAGAATTGCAAGAAGTATAGTTATATTTTCATTATTACGAGATCTTTAAAGCTTTGATGATGAGTTTATCAAGATTTCAGAAAAGAGTTGGTTTTTGAACCCAAGTAAGAAAAGAAATCCACATTTGATTGATTTATGATAAAGGGATAGCATATTGGCTCCCGATGCAAATTGTTGAATTGTTTATTGTGGATTTTCTTTAAAGTTTTGAGCTAAGTCCGGGAGTAGTATTTAGCACCGAGCGGGAAGTGTGGTACTTTCCTAGAACTATGCGCCCCCATAGGATGTGAGCCTGAGGCTGATATAGTGATCACTAATGAACTGAAAAGTTAAGGTTCTATCCAATGCCAAGAATAGAACAACTCTCCCCAACGTGGGTAAGACGTTGGACTCCATGTAGCTCACATGGTTTATGTCCGTTAAGAGAAACTCCCAAAGTAGTCCCCCACTCTATCTAAGATAAAGGTATATGTTTTTCGAAAGCTATGATTCCAAGATTTCTAAGATTCTCAAGTGTCAAAATCTTTAAGTTTTCAAAGAAGTTCTTAGTTTTCATGAGATTAAAGTATATGTTCGGAAAGATGTTGTTTTAAGACATTATCTATACTACAAGTTTGAGAAAAAAAGAAAGAATGTAGATTTAGAATGAAGTGAAATGACTCACGAGATTTATACTAAAGGTTTCATTATTCATGATTTATGAGATTTATATTCCAGATATTATTCAAGCTATGTGAGTAATTTATGTCAGCATGCATAATTTTATAAACTGTGATGATATTGAGATATTATTTTATGTATGCATTGCACCCCTATATATTCAGTACATCCTCAAAGTACTGATCCACATATACATCTATGTGCTACATTGTCTCATAATGTAGGTACAAGTTTTAGTATGCACATCAAACTCGGACGATAGCAAATTTCAGCCAGCAGATGATATGTCCTCCTACTTCGGGGATTTAAGTTAGAAGTCATTTATATATTTTCTTTCTTTATTATTCTTATATATTGATTAGTGATAGTTGGGGTTGCATCCTAGCTATCTATGATCAGTATTAGTAGAGGCTTCATAGACAGTCAGTAGAGTCATTGTATTTATCTCTATTTCTTTGTAAAAGCAGAGTTGTAATCATATGAATTCACTTTTGTATTGATCAGATTCAGAAAAGATGTATCTTCCACTTACTTTGTTCATATTTATCTATCTTATTCAGTTGCTTCTGAGTTATGCCAGTAGAAGGGTTAGCTTGGGGTTACTTGTGATCCTAAGCACCGTGTGACGTCTCAGGGCCCAATTTCGAGGTGTTACAAGTAGATTTTGGTATTTTGTCTTTGGATATAATATAGCGTCTATCACTTTAGGACGAAAAATTAAATTATAAAGCTTTGAATTTTCCCTTTTAAAATTAAGACATGCGTATGACAATTAGACATATTTTAGCTGCTGTTCAGGTTCAGTATATATTTTATTTCTGTCATTAATTATAAACTTTTATACCACGTTGACATTGTTATGATATGATATGAATTTTAATATTACCGTTGGGTATGATTACTATGAGTTTCGATTCGAGTCCGACATTTGATTATTATTGTTACTATGAGTTTCGGTTCGAGTCTAGCATCTAATTATGGTTGTGGTTCCTCTGAGTTCCGGTTCGAGTTCGGCATCTGATTATGAATTCTATATATGTGGCCTATCCTTATTACCCACTATGTTCGATTTGAATCCGGCACGTGTCCTCTTGTTATTGTCCATTATTACCAGTTCGAGTCCGGTGCCTGGCCTCTCGTTACTAACCATTGGTGCCGGTTCAAGTCTGGTGCACATCTGGATGACTACTATGATTTCTTGGGATCAACTCAGTTACAGATTATTTATGTTTATTTTCATTACTTGTGTGTCCCAGCGACTTATGGCGGCACAGTTGGGTTAATTGTCTTCTTCAGTGTGCCTAGCGGGCTTATGGGGGCCCAGTTAGGTTATGTTTGATTTGTCTGTTATTATTATTTATTTCTTTGTATCGCTTACATTTATTCTTTTACAACATTTGCGTAGCTTGGTAGTTGTTACCTTTCCATCCCTATTTACTGATGACACAGATTACGCCCTCGCATTATAGTTATACCTTTTCTATATTGAGCTCAGTCGGCTGATGATGCCTACTGAGTACCCGTTGCTTTGGTACTCATACTACGCTTCTGCATTTTTTTCTGATGCAGATCTGGGTACTAGCAGTTGATGTTGACGTAGTTCCTACCTTCCAGTACTGATTCAGAGCAGGGTGAGTTTGCTGTCGTTCAAGGCTGATCCTTCTCTGTCTACTCTAGTTAGTCGTTTGCACTCGAGACTGCTTGTGTATATTGTGTATATTTTAGATTTTTGTCTAGTACTCTGGGTACCTGTTTGTAGTGACTCAAGTACCAACCTTATCAGGTCTTGGGAGGAATTTATTTGTATATTTGGTTTTTTTTCCTCCTCTCGTTTTGATATATCATATATGCTTCCTTCTAGGTTTTCACTTATTATTATTGTGGGTATTATACCTGTTAGCCCGTTACCTATCATTCCGGACTATGACTTGGCTTGCCTACTGGTGGGTTAAAGTAGGAGCCATCACGGCTTGAGAAATCAGGTCGTGATAGATAGATGCTAACACTTTCAAGTTGTAGAAAAACCTCTAGTGTCCTACATTAGCAGTTTCAATAGGCATCCATCACCCCCATATATTTGTCCAAACCTCCTGTCTGTCACCTATAATGCATTTTTTTTCATAGTCTTAATTATACTCACACTGTTGCAAAATGTTAAATAGTAAAGAGTGAAGCTGTGAAGATATAAGCATATATAGGAGAGCAATGTAGTAGAACATACTAATAAAGATGAAAGATTTTCTATAACTGATGATATAATCAACTATTAATCATAAATACAATGACAATGAAATTATAATTAAATGAAAAAACTATACACGATTCTTGTGATCTTTTCATTAGCCACGTATGCTTGTGGAAGAAAAATAACTTACTAAATAATTTATCGAATGTAATATCTTTTACAATTTTTGCAGGTAGTAATCTTGTAAGGTAGTTTAAATCAACATATGATTGCAATCCGGAGTGGAGCATGCATGACTCAAGGATTCATCTGAATCTCCTTTGGTTAATTCGTGTATGCACTTTTGAATTTCTTTAATGAAAATTTTGACTCCTCCACAGCTTGTAATGATCTATACAAATCTAAAAATATTAAGAAGTTTAATTAACAATTAAAAATGAAAACTTGAGGATTGCATGTTTATATATCAATAAATAATTTTTATTTAAGAAAATATATATAGTTTCTTAAAATTGTCTTTCTTTTTTCATTTTCGAAAACACAATAATCTGAAGACCTAAATTGTTAATATCATCAATAGAAAGATAATTAAGCATGAAAAATGTAAGGGATATTATAGTTAAGAATTGTAAGAAAAAGATGAACTCTCTTACACTATAACATAACCAAATCATTTAAAATGGAAGAAAAAAAAAATTAAGCATGAAAAATGCAAGAAAATAACTAAGCATAGAGTTAAAGGGGCAAGATATAATATGTTGCAACATATCATATTCAAAGCATTCTAAAAATAAGATGGAAGAAAAAAGAGAGACAAAATTTAAATTATTTTTTACAAAGAGGTTTTTTATTCATACCTTAAAGGAGTCAAAATCAAAAGCTCTTATCTATGCTAGCATTTTAAAGTAAATCATAGCCAATATGACTCAAAATATTTTTATTTATATATAGATAATATTTATGTGAGATTTTAAGGGTCATAAAATTATTTATTAAATAATTAAAGTTATAAACATGAAAGCTTTAAAAGTTATGTATGTTACTAATACTAATTAAGAGTAGATGTTATGAAAATGGAAAGATATGAGTGATATATGTGATTTTTTATAGAAAAATAATTTTAAAAAATAAGAAAAAGGTTTAATAAAAGGAGAATTTAAATAAATAGAAAAGAAAGTCACAGAGAGGTGCCACATCACCTTATCTATAACTCTCCTTTATATTATATATAGATTGTTGGACTATGTGATTTTATTAGTTATGATAATCTATGATTTGATACAAATTTATAAAAAGAGAAAAGTAACATCAAGCTAAATGGAAAGAACTTCGACTTCGCATATTAACTGCTTCATATAGTATGTACATGCATCTAAGAAATGATCTTTTATTACGGATGTCATGTGGTTATCAAATGCTAACATTCTTTACATTAATAAAATATTATTTGTACACTGACAATGGATGATGCCTTTACCCATGTTGATGGTAGTCTTCACAAAAATATTGATACATGCAAATATTGTGTCGTGATCATCAAATATTAATGCTCATACTATAAAATATTAAGTTGTTTTAAGGGAAAAGACATTATTTCCATCCCATACTGTACAAGAAAAATCTAACCCACACCTAAATTATATAAGTGATCTATTACACACCTTAACTATATAAAAATGATATTATTACCTCCCCACGACCCCCATTCTAAGGCGCATGTGTTACACTTAGTTTAGGCGCGTCCAACCATTAAATAACAAAAGTAAACGGCTAAAAACATTAAGGGAAAAGACATCGTTTCCACCCCAAACTATAGTCGAAAAGTCGAATCCATACCTAAACTATATAAGTGACCTATTACACACCTTAACTATAAAAAAATGATACTTTTTACTAACGTGGTGCTGACGTCGCAGCGCGTGTAAAACACTACACCACATGCAAGTGGTGGTAGCCTGACAGGGTGTAAATAGTTTCACCTTTTTATAGTTTAGGTGTGTAATAGGTCACTACTATAGTTTAGGTATGACTTCGACTTTTCGGATATAGTTTGGGGTGGAAACGATGCCTTTTCCCTTGTTTTAACTAATATGACTTTACAACATACCGCAAGAATATTAACATGTAACATGTGTACACCCACATTTGAAAGGTAAATATAATGGATAAATAAAAAATATAAAAACTGCTCAAATGAATCATGTTAAGTACAACATGCACGGTTTCAGAGAAATCAAATAGATATTTTAAGAGTTCCCACTACAATCAAGTAGGCTCGTAATAATAGGTACAAATTTTTTTTTTTTTTTTTGAATAATTGTAGTGTTCGAATCAATTTTTTTTAACAGGTATAGATTTTAGATTAGTAGACTCGGAGATGAATTATATATTTTAAATAAACAAATAATTGCAAAGGCTGAAGATCAAATATTAACAAATTTCTTCACAGATAACATGTCATTGTATCTTATCACTAACGCAAAAAAAATAAATTATCTCATCTACGACAAGTTTCATGTCATGTGGCAAAAATAAAATACGTAATTTGAATAATATCACTGCGCATAGCGATAGCTTAAGTGCATCAGACTGCCCTTCTTTAATTTGAATATCCCATAAAATCAACCCTTTTCTAATCATCTCAATTCAGTATTCTGGTTGATAAAATTATATGCTTCAAAAGAAGATTGTATATTTTGTGGAGATTTTTCCTGCATTTATCATAAAAATATAGGTTCATCATCTATAATTAAGTAGGTTCAACTATCAAAAGATTAATCATAGAATCTTCATAGATTGAAGTATCCTTTAGAACAAAGTATGCTAGTAAGTGGAAAAATATCTAAAATACTATTCGAATCAAAGTATCTAAAATATCATATGGAGATGTTCAATGAAGGACACAAGTCTCATTTTTAAGCAGGGGTTCGATCGAAGCCCAGGATTGAACCAGAATTAAGTTACGAAAAAAAATAAATTTAGAAGTAAAATGGAAAATAGATTTTTATCAAGAAATTTATCAGCCACGTTCGCACAAAAAATTTTAGCTGAAAAATTAATAATATTAGATGCTAAAACAAGTTATTATATGCTGAAAGAAGTAGAGTTTTGAGTAGCAACACCCAATTGTATAACCACCATAATCAAAGTACCTTACATTTTCAACTTTAACAGTAGAACAAATAAAGTGAGAAATTAAATTATGCAGCCGAAACAATAAATAAAGATCATCATCGACTCGCTGAATTTCAAAAGACAGAGAGAAAATACTAGAAAAAATACATTACGTATCCAAGCCAAAAAAAAAAAGAAAAAGAAAAATCAAACAAATAACAAAAGAGAAAAAGAAACTTGAAAATTAAAATTTAAAAAATGAGTCACAAATAGCTAACCTGAATCGTGTAGCATCAAGGGAGATGAAAATTCATTATCATAGAAGCCAATAAAATTCAACGGTCATATCATATATTCATAAATTTATGCCATTTAACGTTTTTATCACGAGCTTCACTAATTCAAATCCATCTATATATGAATTTATTTTTCACCAATAACAATTCTATAATTATCCTAAAAATATGCAACCGTCATGATTCAAAAAAAAATAGGCATAAAGAAACACATAGTACAAACATTAAAAAAGGAAGGCTAGTCCAATAATTTCTCATATCATTAGCTATAATAAAGAAAGAAAAGAAATATTAGCATTTAACTTAGAAAACATGACAATAAACACACAAAATGCTCTTCAACACTTGATTGATAGGAAAATTATTTCAACTCTATATTGACAATAGGTAGATGAATATGTCAAGGTAAAATTTGTGAAAAGACACTATCTTAAAAATATAGCTTCAGATGTCATGATTAGTAGATGGTTAATATTTGTTAACATGTTAATTAGATTATCTTCTTCTCTTTTTTCTATGTAGTATTCTAGTTTGATTTGACTAAAAGCCTTAGCATCTGTGCTAACGAAACATCAATACTAGCTTAACTATTTTTGTAGTAAAAATAAGAAGAAAGAAAAAAGAGAGATAAAATTAAAAAAATAAATTATAAAGAGGTTTTTTATTCATACCTTGGAGGAGCCAAAATCAAAAGATCTTATCTATTGCTAGCACATCAAAGTAAATCATAACCAATATGACTCAAAACAATTTCATTTATATAGAGATAATATTTATGTGAGATTTTAAGGGTAAAATTATTTATTAAATAATTAAAGTTATAACCATGAAAGTTTTGAGAGTTATAGATGTTACTAATACTAATTAAGTGTAGATGTTATGAGGATGAAAAGATACGAGTGATATATGTAAATTTTTATCGAAAAATAATTTTAAAAGATGAGAAAAGGTTCAAAAAAAGAAAAAAATAGATAAATAGAAATGGTGGCCATTGAGAGGTGCCATATCATCCTTGTTTCTCCTTTATATATATATATATTGATTGATCTCAACTATGTCGTGGAAGAGATGATAGCCAGCGTTGTATTGAGGTTGCACCAAGAAATCAACAAGAGCATGTCCTTTCAAACAAAGAAACTTTTGTCTACCGTTGGTACAACTTTGAAAGGTCAAACGGAGAATATACAGACTCCCCGAGGCTACTTAAGTCACTTTAGTGCAAATCAGAAAGAAAATTTTAAACTAGCCACCCTGGAAAAGAAATTAGAGTAAGGTAAGAAAATTAAATAAGATTCACAAGCATTTGATGATGCTAATTTAAAAGTTTCATTACACTTACACAAATGAAAATGGTGAGAAAGCACTAGCCAAGTACACGCAACTATTAATACAAACCATAAACCAAATAGAGGCATAGCCTGTAAGCCTCTTCTATTCTTTTATTACCAAGGGAATAGTTAAATGTAAAACAATACCCTCTTGCTATCACTTTAAACTTCTACCTTCTACTTAGCAACCAAAGTGAGATTGGTACTCCTATCTAATTTGATGAAACAAACTAACCAATATTAGAAGATTTTCCAATGTCTTCATTTTCGAACATTGTAAAAGGAAGATCAATAACAATGTCGTTCCTAGAAGCTGCTGGTGATAAGTAACTCCCGACAAAGAGTTTGTTACCACATATAATCCACATCAAGAAAGTTTCATTATCTATTTCACCGGAGTTGGGCACATTACCTTGACAAAAATACATATGCTGACACTTCACTGTAAGTTGTTTGAATGTACTGGTATGCTAAGTGAGGTATGCATCTGTACTTTGAATGTACTGGTATGCTAAGTTGTTCGGACTCTCCAAAAATATTACCGTACCCATATCGGATCCTTCAATAATACGCTATTTTTGAAGGATCCGACATACATCTATAGATATTTTTGAATAATATGAGCAACTTAGGCTTCCTGAGTCTATTTTTATACCATAAGCAAAGTAAGTGATGAGTCAAATAATCCCTTTTTAGTTTAACAAGAATAAAGATCAAAACAGAAACTGTATTAGGAGGTACAAAAAATGAGAGCAGGTTAGAAATCTTACCAATCTTGTCACATTAAGCTTTATGTCATCACGCAAAGACCGGTGAAACTTAGTAACTAGTATGTATTACAAAAAGAAAACAAAGCTGAGCTCCACATGGTCATAAGTTCTGGTAAGATGAAATTGATTTAATCGTATCATTTACAACCAAAACAACATATATTGAACATACAAATCCTTCAAATTACACCAACTATAAAAGCTGACAAGGCAACAACAACATCAATAACAATGGAGAAGGCAACAACAACATCACTAACATTAGAACATTAAACAGAATACTATTTAAATATTTCACATTTCCATTGTACTCTAAACAAGTATAATGAAATTTTGAAGTGAAACAACTCACAATTTCACCACAAAAATAAGTATTCACCGAATTACTAATTGAATCACAACTAATATCGAACATGTTTTAAACCTAATTTATGAAATAGAAAAAGAAAAACAAAAAATTTAGAAGATGGAGCAAGCTTTGAAGAGAAGACTTAGAAATTAAATAAGAAGGCCGTGAAGTTTTCAACTGAGGGAGTAGCTGAATAAAGAAGGAGCAGAAATAAGATTTTTAAATAGCAAGAACACCTAAAATCGGACCCAAAAATAATTCTTTAGAACTTCAGATTCAAACAACAACAAATCAAGACAAAAAAATAATTAAATGAAAGGTGCAGATGAAGAAGAAACATCAATAGATCTCAATTCGAGTCTCTATCACACCGCGAGGAATTAAAAGCACAAATCAAACATATTTTTGTTAGCGTCCGTTTTCAACGTTGAATAATAGGACGCGTCTTTTGAATTTTCTCTTGAAATCGGGACAAGCTATAGGTCGGATAATGTGTTAAATTAGGGTGGATTGATATTTGGGGATAAAATAAATAAAAACTGATTAATGGCTAGGATTATGACACGTGGCATACCGTTATTGTATTGAGAGGGATATATATGTACCCAATCATTAACGACGGGGGTATATTTGTACCCAAAATATAACGGAGGGTATCTATGTACCTTTTATTAAAGTTCAGGGATATATTTATACCTTTTTCATTTTAAATATGACAAATCAAACACTCAATAAAAAATAATTCCAATATAACTTATCCCAACATAATTTATCACAGTACAACTTGTCTTCAAACCGAACGAGCTTAAGATTCTAGTTCTTAACAAAAAAAGCTATTATTTCTCTCTGTATACGCCAAATTATTCACATCAATTCACATAATTTCCACCTCTTTTGCCTCTACAAAAATCATTTAATATTTTCAAGAATGGCTGTTCTCTCAGAGTACAAAGAAGAAACTTCTTCTAATTCAGCTCCAAAAGAAGAAGGAAATTCCTCATCAGTCCTATAAGAAGAAGAAAAGAATAAACTAAAGCCAAACAAGTCCAATGGACTTGACATGGAAAATTATTCATGGGGACAATCACTTTAAGAAGTGGCCATCAATGTACCTGATCCATCAGGTACAAAATAAAGATCAATAAAAGAGAAGTGAAAGATGATGAATGTTATTGGAGTTTAGAAGACCAAAAAGAAATTTCAATTCTCTTAACTAAACAAAACAAAGATGATTGGTGGAAAAGTTTGTTCAAAGTTGGACCAGAAATTGACACACAAAAACTTGAGCCAGAACCTAGTAAATTGTCTGATTTGGACAATGAGACAAGGGCAACAGTTGGAAAAATGATGTTTGATCAAAGACAAAAACAGATGAGACTTCCAACAAGTGAGAAGATTAAGAATCAAGATATGCTCCAGCAATTCATGGAACAAAATCCTGATATGGCTAAGAATTTTTCTAATGCTTGCCAAACTCTAAGATAATGATAGGCTAAGTTCCTTTTTTATTTCTAGTAGATTTTGATTTTTTCCCCCTTCATATTATAGTTTTGTTATCGATTTCGTGGGGATTTATTGTTTGATCAATGCGTTACTCTTGCTTTTTTTTTTTAAACTAGATTAACCGCCCGTGCCTCACACGTGTAATGTTGGATTATTTAAAATTACATGATTTATTTATTGCGAAGCTTTTAATAAAGTGTAAAAGTGTAAATCACTTTTCAAAGATTCTTCACACTTTAATATAATAATGTAAACATAAACATATATATTTTACCACCAAAAGTTCGAAGCGGTTGATGGATCATCTATCATGTAGTACCTCTTTTCCGTGCTACCAGAGGCTGAGAGAGACACATCAATCTGAACCATATTTGTGGTACCGTTATTTTTTTTATATTTAAAATCTTTCCTTATTTTTAAAGTCAAATCTTTACAAAATTATTGATTACAATCTTATTACGTACTTAAAACTTTTAAAAATTTGGAACTTCTTAAATTTTTCTTATTCTAACGCTTTTATATTTATTTTTGAATTTTTTAAATCTTCTTAAAATTAAATTTAGTTGATTTAGAATTTTTAAATTAATGAAAAAAGTATCAGTTTTCATTAATTCTGATGACTTTTAATAAGAAAATATTTTACCATAAATATATTTAATTAATTTTCAACTCTTAATATTAGGAAAAAATATTGAAAAAACGATTTTGTCTAAAGCAAAACCTTTTAATAAAGAGCAAAAAGTTCAAATAACATTTCTAAGGCATTTCACACTTTTAATATATTATAAATATAGACATTGATTAACTAGTGTAATGTTTCGGATCACATTTGAATGTTGTGCTTTTTAGACTGGAATAGGGAGATTGAAAGGATTAGTTGTTGTGCAATACTTCAACAGATCCTAAAGGTCCTTTATTACCCCCCTTCCCCTTTATCTACTTTGTTACTTAAGAGAGTTGTCCTTATAAACCAAGAAAATATAAGCATAATGTGGGTTGTCCTTATAATCCAAGAAATGTATAAGCATAATGTGGTTTATTCAACAAAGTTAGAAACAATGAAAGGTTTCACTAGACCATAAACTACAAATATTAATTAAATCATTAATTGTATCAAATTACACACAGAGAAGTGAACAAAACTAGCTACTCTAGAATACATGAGTGTCACGACCCAAAATAGAATCATGACCAGCACGAAGGAGGTTAGAACTCCAAATCAAGCCTTGTCAGTATTCTACAGAAAATCGAGTAAAGTTTTCCCTATTTTTGGACATTGTCACCCCCCTTTTTTACCCAAAAAAGATTATTGATTTAAAAGTTCAAAAATAGTTTTATTTATCAAAGTGACTAAAAATGAAATTTTTATTTCAAAAAGGATTTTCTTCAATTAAACTCAGAGTCGCAACTTGGCATAAGTCTGGTGTGCCAAGTCACCTTTAGATTTTTTTTTTAAAAATAATTTTTGACTCTTTTAAACTGGTTTGCGAATAGAGATTTCAGTTAAGAAATTTTGTCGACCGAGAAGAAGGTTTTAGGCACCCCTCAGTCTCGTGGTTCGACCGCGGTCACTTTGTGGAGTACCGGCTAGTGGGATACTATGAAATGCATAAACCATACAAAAGCACGTAAGCCAACAAACACACAAACAAATACGAGAATTCAAAATAATGTCCAATTATACAGTCCCAAAATGATAAATGCAAAAATTTAATCTACTCTATTCTAAACTAATCGTAAACTAAACTCCACCCGATGTTCTGGGTCTTGATTGTGCGCCATCTTCAAGTACAACTTTCTAGGGGCATTTCCTTGATAAATACAAATATCCTCGGGGCATTCCTCGGCTAAATAAGTATAAGTGATTCAAATGCGGTAAAACGAAAATCATTCGACAAACATTTAATATTCACCAATCCACGATTCCTAAATATTCCCAACCAACCTATCATTTGCCTACACATTTGATGACCTAATCATGATACTATCGTGTTCAACAACATCTATGTTTAAGCCAAATTAAGACAACACCAATAAATCTAAATTAATCCATGTTCACTTTCATCAAGATTAATTCCTCCCCCAAATTCCTACATGGAACATAGTTATTCAAACCCACATTAACATCAAACTTCGCATCACAAGTAATTACTCCAAATAAACAACACCAAATATCAACAAAATCATGCAATCACAATCATCAAATACATAGTCATAAAGTCAACACACCAAATCAAGATGAAATAAAGAGAAATAGTTGAAGAATTGAACCTTCCAAATACTTTCGATTGATTTAAGAAGAGAATAAAGAGCCGTTCGAGAACCTCAACGAATGCCAAAATCTCAACCACAAACCAATTCCAACACAAAAATCCTTGAAATTCAATCTGAACATAAATCCATGAAAACAACAAAGCAACCCAAAATTGAAATTACGAAGCGAAAAACCCGTATGGCGATTCCTGGCTAGACGTTGTCAAAATCAACTCGAATAGTTGCTTTTCGGTGATTTGGTTGCTAGAATACGTTTCTTGGTAGTATTTCACCAAAAAAATCAAGAAAACACGAAGAGAATGTTGGGGATTTCAGGATTGGATGGGTTGATCCGATGGGTTAGAGTTGATTTCGGCAAAAAATTTATCGAAAAACTCAAAAACTTGCCGAATTATCACTGGTTTTCATCACCTTTCTCTCTTTCTCCCTGTTTCCTTTTCCTTTCTTTTATTTCTACTGACTTCACTCGATTCTACTCCCTTTTTCTTCTCTGCCAGCTTTTCACTGTGCATTTTTTAGTCTGTGAGAATGTTGTTGCCGTGTGTGTATGCGTGAATTATGTTCGTCGATGGGTGTGCGTGTACCATTGACTGTGTTAAAAAATAGAGTGTGTATGGGTGAAGTGCGAGTTCTGTGCCAGTGAATGGAGGAGTGTGTGTGTTTATTAGTGAGTGTGATGTGTGTTTATTAGGTGGAGAAGATGTAAAATAGAGGCGAGCGTGTTCATAAAATAGTGAGTGAATATTGGTGTATTGTTGTTGTTCAGTGTATGTAGGCAATGTTTGTTCTTGTTATATTTTGAATGAAAACAAACTGGAAGGAAGCCCTCTGTTACTCTGAGAAGAAAACAAAAGAAAATTTTTGAATTGGTCCTTGTCTTACTGTCATTGTTGAGCTTTGTGTTTGTTATTTTATTTTTCTTGTGGAAAAATTATCACATGAATGGGGTGCGTGATAAGGTAATTGAAATGAATTAATTTTTTATGGGATAAAATTACGTGTCTACATCATGTTCTTCTTTGTTTGCCAGCACAAAGTGTTTGCAGACAAAGAAGTAAATAACAAAACAAAATTTTAACCCGGTCAATATTTAAAAGAAAGAAACAGAAGGACATAGTACATCCTAGTCTTGATTTTGGCCATCCTACCTATGCCAGGTTATGTGAAAATCAAGTCACATATAGTTTAAAGGTTGAAAAGGAGAGGGACTATACCAAGTTGGAGAGTCTAGTGAGGTCCTATCGAGGTTTCAGTTCACGAGCATGTTATTACATCAAAAATAAATTACAAGTTAAAAAGATAATTGAAATTACAAAAGTACTATCTATGTAACTACTCTTGACTCTTGACTCTTGACTTGAGTCTTCATTGCTTTCAAAAGTGATAAATGATCTGATCTTGTTCTGGTTGAACTTGAAAATAGATTCTTTATCCATACGAAATTTGGTGATGGAGATGAAATTAATATTGACCATGTTCTGTAGATGGTACTTTTGAATTCAAACTTGAACTCAAAACTCTTCTCCCTATTCTGTAGGTGGGCTCTTGACTTTTAATTTCTTCACCCTATTCTCCAGGTGGGCTCCTGACTAGCTGTTTCATCACCCTGTTCTCCAGGTGGGATTCTGACTCACAATTTCATCACTTTATTCTCCAGGAGGGCTCCTGACTTGTTATTTCATCACTCTATTCTCTAGGCGGGGCTCTTGACTTATTGTTTCATCACCCTATTCTTCAGCTTGGCTCCTGATTTACAATTTCATTCTCTGTTCTCTAGGCGGGATCCTGACTTATTATTTATTTCACCATGTTCTCCAGGCGAGCTCCTGACTTCTTATTTCATCACCCTATTTTTAAGGCAGGCTCCTGACTTTCAATTTCATTACCCTGTTCTCCAGGTAGGCTCCTAACTTGTTGTTTCTTTCAGCTTGTTCTCCAGGCGCGCTCCTAACTTATTGTTTCATTACCCTATTTTATACGCAGACTCCTGACTTTTAATTTCATTACCTTATTCTCCAAGCGGGCTTCTGACTTATTGTTTCTTTCACCCTATTCTTTAGGCAGGCTCCTAAAATCAAAATCAAAATCAAAACTAGAACAAAAATTATCCAGAAGATTATGATAAATAAAGATATCATTTTTCTAAATTTAAAGTCCCATTTTTAAGAGGGTCCTGAACAGAAAATAAACTCCCATTTTTCAGGGAGATCTTAAACAAAAAAGTAAAGTCCCATTTTTAGGATGGTCCAAAATAGTATAAAAACTCACAGATATGCTTTTTCAAAGGTAGTGATGTGGCGTGGAAACACGACACTTTTGATGCTTAAACTGGTGAATTTCTGAGTGAACTTAGGGTGTTTTCTTAGATATGATGCACTTTAGTGTATATTGCAGGTAAAACAGGTCTACAATAGTGTTTGAATGAAAAGAGAAGAAAAAGACCTGAAAAATACCAAAAAAATCATCAAGATACGAGTCAGATCACGAGTCGTATACTCAACATACAACTCATAGGAGGAATCGCAACCATAACAGAAGCAAACAACAGGACCAAATGCCATGTGAGGGTGTAACACCCCGATTCTTTAGAATCAAAATGCCACATAGTGCTCGATCTCGAAGAACCGTAAACTAACCCTATACTGATATCTGTACCTGAGCACTGTATAATATAATATAACAAATATGAAAAACTGGTAGAAACTTTCCCTAAAGTTCAAAACGTCTAAAATGCACAAAATTGAAAACTAAATACTGATACATTTGTCTGAAAAACCTCTAACTGTCTGATATGTGGATTTGATGGGACCTGTCCCCAACTAACTTCGTCTATTGAAAATAAACTGAATCTAATATAAAACTGAAATTTGAGGCATCCTCAAATGAAGAGGACTCACTAATACGTTTGCTGCTGCTGACTGAGTCTAGACTGCTATGGGTGCTCTGGATCTCGCACTTCTGAACCTATGGTATAAGACACAATAGCGCAAGAGAAAGTATGTATCAGTACTTTGAATGTACTAGTATGCTAGATGAGGTAAGGCTAAATGCAAGGGCTTATGCATGGACTATACTGATTGAATAATCTGAATATGCTGAATGAGAATACATGCATGAATGCATAAATCATAACTAAAATCATGACAACACTAAATACTAACTTTTGAACACTTGAGATCCTGACAACTGATCTTATTATTACTGATATCTGAATTGACTAGTACTGGGAGACTAAATATCTGAGTCTTACTAATAACTAAGTTCTGAGCTTGCTACTATCGACTGACTAAATCTGAGATCAAACCTCTCTAATGGATGATCTCTGAATCTATTAATAATGATAAGGAATGATTACATCTGAGATGAGACCTATCTAGCGAAAGATCTCTGAATCTTTTAATAATAGAAATAATGGACCGAGTTTGAGATCAGGCCTATCTAACGGGTGATCTCTAGATCTTCTGATACTGATAAGGATAATAATAATAATTGACTGAGTTTGATATCAAGCCTATCTAGTGGGTAATCTCTAAATCTGTGAAACTATCTAAGTTTTTTACTGAGCTGTGTGAATGTATTTGACGATCCTAAATCTGAAGAATTATCTGAGATCTTGACTAAGACTGAATCTAAAGCTGAAACTGTAACTGTGGGAGTTCTCACTTAACCGACATACCCTAAATTTGATCTAGTGGGGTCTAACCTATAACCCCAACTGGAAGGGTGTCAATATCGTGTCATAGGTAAAGACCTCTGCTACAGTTAAGCTTCTCTAACGGGTGACCTTGAACAGAAAGTCAAGCCTAAGGCAGTATGATAGTCAAGCCTTAATCTAATGGGTGACTCCTAGTCCTATGCTGGCTATGCAGTTCTGGAGTCCAGGGATTGCTGCTAACATCTCTATCTCTCTAATGGGAGGCCATCATCCCTGTACTTTCTCGATGCTAGTTACTACTCTCAACTGAAGGACTTTGAACTGATTCTTAACTAGACTTAGACTGAGCTGAATCTGCTATTAATTATACTAAGTAACTAAGTTAAGCTGAGTTCACTTGATTCCGAAGACTGACGGAATACTACTGAATTCTACTTTCTATTTGAATACTACTGAGTGTCATAACTTACTAAGCTTTACTAAAATCTAGACTAATTACTGAATACTACTGAGGTCTGAACTGGATACTGAGCTTGATTATATTGAATACTGAGATTACTGAGTTTTCTTAACTTCTGCCACTAACTGAGATATACTGATTATAGCATGACTGGGGTTTTCTTGAGACTGACTCGGCTCTAGACAAATAGCTAAGTTTTCAAGTATAAATACCCCCAAGACTCGATAACATAAATAAATAAGACATGACAACACTTGCATAATAATCATAACAATAAACTATCATTCATAATATAACCAATGAAGCATCATTTCAAGCACTTGGAGAATCTTAAACATGTAATTGTATAGGGATGCATGTTGTTTTCTCATAACTCATTCAATAAGGAATTAACATGAATAGGAATGCATGTATCATATCATAATTCACTCGTCTAGGCATTACAACAAACACTTGACATGTATTGACTTACACAAGAGGATTTTTTGTCTATATGCTATAATAACTCTATTTTCTTTACATAAGCAATTTATCAAACATGTGGAAGGCATACTTTGATCATACAACATTCAATACACATAATTAACATGATTACATAATTCAACATGCTTCTTGAAGGGACTTTATCATGATCATCACCTAACCAACACATACTAAGGTTCATACTTGCATCTTTATGATCACAATATGAATTAAAACTTAATATTAACATGGGCTTCAACTTCAAACCACGTAAATCATGAAAAACTCATAAACATAAAATCTTGAATTTAAAAAGGAATTCTTGGACTTCTTGGGTGGAAGGAACCCAAGAATCAACATCCAACATACCTTGCTAAATGATTCTTGAAAAATTAACGATGGAATTTCCTTGATTTTAAACCTTCAATAGAAATCCTTATTCTTGTTCTTGAGGAAAATTGAGAGAAAACCTTATATTTTAGGTGAAAATATGATGAATCTCATGCCCTTGGAAACACGGAAGTGAAATACTGTAAAACTGGGCACAAGGGCTATGGAAAGGCGACGTCTTTTCCAGAGCCTTTTGTAGGCTGGGCGGTGCCTTGCTACTGAGGGATGGGGTCAAGGATCTAAGCTGGGCGGCGCTCCTCTGTAGCCTTTAGCTACTATTTTTCCAACCCAAACATGACCTTAGGCTCGTCTAAAACTTCTGAAACTCATTCGGGATGTTCTCTTGACTTGCCCCATCGCAACGTAATAAGAAAATCAAGAAACGGAGGTCGGGAAGGTCACGAAATAATTGTTCAAAGTTTCAAAGGCTTATGGAATGGAAAAGTTCCAACACTTAGCCAAATTTTCTAAGTGTTAAGCCTTTCTTGGCATGCTTTAGAAGCTCTAAGGACTCGGGAATTGTATGGGGGTGTTAAAGAGGGTAAGATACGACTCATGTATATGAGTCATAATATGAGTATACGAGTTATGTCAATCGATCGTAAGCATTCCAAAATCAAGACCCAAATAAAAGACCAAGTGAAGAAAAGATACGACTCGTCCATACGAATCGTACACTGAGGATACGTGATGTACAGAAAAGTCGTAAGCATAACAAAACCTAAGCTACTGTTCAAAGATTGAAGTGTCAGAAGTATACGAGTCGGAAGTTTGAGTACGACTCGTATAGAAATATCGTATACAAACCAATGTTCAAGACTTGGAAGGATAAAAGTCTTATATGGATACGGATGGAGGGCATGAGTCGTACACTCAGGTATGACTCGTAAAAAGAAGTTGTATACTGAATAGAAGGTTGAAGCCGTGGGCATATCAAAGACTGGAACGACTACGAAAAGGTAGGGTACATCTCGTATGATGTCGATACAAGTAAAGACCGAGTCGTACCGACTACCGACTTAACTTTACCTTTTCTATTTTTATTAGAATTTTAAGGTTATTTTGTGATACTATAAATATCCCGGGTTTATATTTTATTAGGTTACATTCTTTTACATATTATTACAATACTTTTATAATTGTTCTTGAGATTTTAGGGTTTATTCAATTAAAGACTTTGGATTTTAATAATCTTATTCTTGTGCAATTGATTTTATGTGTTCTTCATTGATAATCATGGTTTCTTGCATAAGCATGAGCGACTAATCTTCTCGAATAGGGTTGTAAGAACCCTGGCAGATTAGCTACGTAGAGAAAGTGTGAAATTCAACAGTTCTAGGGTTTCTGCATATATCTTAATCTTCTTCATAATATTTAATCTCAAGTATCTACAGTACCTTGAGATACCCTGTATTCATATGCATCCCTACCAAGGAGTTTGTGATTGGGAAAAAAAGTTAAGACGTTGATTTGGGATCCTTCTACCTCCACCTTTTATTCCCCGCGTCCCATCTAATCACTTGATCCTACCCAGTGATAGTGAATTGAGGTCGTAACAAGGGGAAACAAGGTAACACCCTAAGACTTACTCGATAAAGGGTAAAATTTATCTTCTAGCTAACCCGACAGTTGATAATACCTATCTTGTAGACTTTAGATACAGAACAATACCACAATTGGATTGATTAAGAGAAATTTACGGAGTTAAGAAGCAAGGGGTAACACAAACCTAGTGTTCGTCTCTTCTTGATTACAACTCAAAAACACTCAAGATTTGGTTACTACTTACAATTGATACTCCAAATCCCCCCATTTACTTTCCTGTACTGCTCGTGGATTATATCAAGACAAAAAACTATTCATATTTTCTCTGTGGGATCGAACCCAACCTAGTTGGGTTATTATATTTGCAATCGACTGAATTATACTTCTGAGAGGAGTGTAGTTTTGGGCAACTTCAGGTAGCTGAACCGAGTGGTCAAAATTTTGCCCCTGTTTCAACAAAGAAAAATTTGTTAGTTGGAAACTTAGAAGCAGCTTGCAGCACTTGGTATTCCAGGAACCTATTCCAGTATTCACTCCCATCATTTTTGGCTCAGATTACTGGTATTTGCCCCTGTGTTATCGCATCATTGATCCAAACCCCGATTAAGATAAGTGCCTTTGATTCAAGCATCATATTTCTATTTTACCATATCCTTGAGATATACCTTTTGTATTTTGATATTCCCATGAATCCAGAAACCTGTCGGTTGATAAACTTTCTTTGTGCTTTGTTTGGACTTATGATAATCTTTCTTCCATGTGTTGATCCTTGACTTTGCTTCATGAAATTGAGGAGACTGGTAGCAAGTTTTGGAATCCTTTCTCACTTGTCTTGACACAGACTTGACTCAAAGATGTAAAGAAATGATGGTGATTTTCTTGTTTTGATAAATGACATAAAATAGACAAAAAAACATGAATATGTAAAATAAAGAAAAAGACAATGTCCCTTTTTCAAAAATAGTAAAAGGAAAACTTATCTGATCATGACAACCAACTCCAATGATTATGACATGTATTTTGGATTAAGCTGCCTAATCTTTCCACACAAACTTTATTATTTATTATTGAGTTAATGCCCCTGAGACTGATTTTCTTCTTCAAACCTATTGGTGTAAGACCCCATAAAGTCCTAGACCATTTTAACCCCATATAGCATGCCAAAAGAGGTCCCAAACTTAGAAAGAATTTCAGCTATGTGTTGACACTTAGTCTTATTTTTTTCCTTGATATTTTCATGGTTTTATTATCGATCTTTCCGGCCTTAGATTATGGATTTTTAAATTGGTTCATGATCAGGGTTAAATATAGGTCATCTCGGGTGAGTTTCAGAATTTTTGGACATCGTTTGAGGCATGTTTGGATGACCAAAACAACAAGTCAATGCAATCAGGATGCATCATGTTGGCTATTGCATCATCACTATCGATGCAGTGTGTCGGTAATTGCGTCATTACCATCGATGTGGTGCGTCAATACCATCAGCGCGGTGCGACGGATGTCGCGTTACTGGGTATATTTTGTGTATTAAGTTATGGGTTTGTGGGGGTAATTTGGTCATTTTTTCCCCACATAATTCAGCCTTAACATGAAATTTAGCCTCCCAAAAGGCAAATTTACTCATTATCTCACAAATTCTCTCAATAGCAAAGCCCCAGTTCATCAAGTCAAGGCCAACCCCCAAGAATTCACCAATAATTCTCACAAATTCAACAATCAAGGTATGTTTAGGTTTTCATCCTTAGGTTCCTTCCACCCTTGGAGTTCAAGAATCTTTCTTTGAAACTTAGGTTATGATTTACATTCTTGAATAAAATTGTGTTCATGTATATGTTGTTGTGTGGGATTTCAAGCCAAGAATGTTTTGAGTTTCATGTTAATTAACTAGAATATATGTTGATTTATGTAACCCTCATGTTCAATTCTTGAATTGTGCTAGTTATGCTAATCATATATTGCTCATTCTCATGTACAAGAATTATATATCCTAAGTGTTTGACAAAATGTATATGTGAAGGAATTGTGCATGATAACTTATGTGTGATGCTTTTAAGGTTGAGATATGGTTCCATTATCTATGCAATCGAGTCCTGGTGGTATCGAATACCCCAAATTTAGATGTTGTCTAGTTTTCCAGAGTCTACAGAATGAATTTAGTTACACCATGAGTGCGATCATTCAGGCAGTTAGTGTAGTCAAGTGTCAGTTAAGTCAAGCCTAGTGATTAGTTCAGTATCGATTCAGTTGAGAGTAGGATTCAACACCGAGAAAATCCAAGGATGGGGGGATTCTTGCCAGCAGAGGGTTTGACCTGTAGTAGCCATCCCTGCGTTATAGACTACGTAGCCAGCGTAGGGTAAATCATCTTTCTGCCAGACTAGGGTTGACGTAATCATATACATCTCATGAGTCTTCCTACAAGATTAGGATTAACCAAGCTCATGTTAGTAACCCATGGCATGGTGCTAACACCCTTCCAACTAGGGTTACAGGTTGGATCCGAGGTCAATCCATAATTGGAGTATGTCCATTAGATGATAACTCCTACAGTTACAGTTTCAGTATTTAGTATTCAGTATTCTGTACAGAACTCAGTTCAATTCTACACGATCATGACTTACAGTTGTCAGTTATTCAATTATTAGAAACTTAGTACTTCAGCTTTAGACTAATTCAGATAGATGACATATGCTTGGTATTGCATATTCAGTACTTACAGTAGTCCCAGTCTTGTATATCCTCTTATTTAGTTATTTCATGATATTTAGTTATTATTCTTATGCATGTGAACCTATGCATATCAGCCTAACCTCACCTAGCATACCATTACATTCAAAGTACTGATACATACTCTTTCTTTGCACAATGATGTCTCATATCATAGGTTCGAACGCTCGGGTTCCTAACTGTACCTAGCCAGATCATTCTACCAGCCGCAACTACAGTAGTGAGTCCTTATCCATCGAGGATGTGAAATTCCTTTAGCTATTCAATTATTTATAGTATTTTAGTTTTTAGTTACTATCAGACAATAGTTGGAGTTAGTTGGGGCCTGTCCCTTCAACTTATTTATTTCAAATATTAGAGGGTTTTAGACACTTTCAGTTAGCAATTATTCTACAAGTATACTGAGTATTGATTCAATTTTATGAACTTTATGGAATTTTCAGTTTTACTTCTGCATATATTTTTATGATTATTATTTAGTGCTCACAGCAGGTACCAATCATCGGTTAGCTCTGGTCCTTTGGGATTGTAAGCACCCTGTGATGCCTACGGTGTATTTTTAGGGCATTACAAAGTTGGTATCAGAACCGAAGGTTCTAAGGTATCCTAGGAAGTCTAAAAAATGCATCAAGTAGAGTCTTGTGCATGGGTGTGTAGCACGCCACACCTATGGGCAAGAGGCTATGAGGAATTTTAGGAGAGGTTCCCTTTTTTCAGTGTTCATATCGTGCGAGTGAGCATGAGCTCAATTTAAACTCTTTGTCTAATCCAACTTTCCCTTTCGTTTACAGAACATTCCTCCCAAAAACACCAACAGAAGAAGAACTGGGAACCAGCCAGGACATCCATCCATTTAGAAAGATCCTCTGAATGAGCATATTTCTCATGTATAATTCAGAGTAGCTTTCACCACTCTAGCCCATTCTGTGAAAGCTTAGATTACTCGACCAAATGCTATTTCGGCCAACCCAATGGCCAATACTGCTAAAAATATAATTCAGAACTTTACCCAAATAAACCCTTCTTTATTTTAGGTTCTAAGTCTGAAGAAGACCCACATAAATTCTTTGACATGGTGCAGAAGGTAACAGACATTATGAGAGTAATAGCTAGTAAGAGTTCTGAGTTAGTTACCTATTAGTTGTAAGATGTTGCTCATATATGGTTTAAGCATTGGAAGGTAGATAAACGTGCAGATGTAGGGCCTATACAATAGGAAGAGTTTGCTACTACCTTCTTAGATAGGTTTTGTCTATTGGAGTTAAGAGTGGCTAAGGTGTTATAGTTCATCAACCTGAAGCAGGGCAACATGAGTGTGAAAGAGTATTCCCTTAAATTTACTCAGTTGGATAGGAATGCTCCTCATGTGGTAGTTGATAGTAGGTATAAGATGAGCAAGTTCGTGTCTGGGGTATCTGAGAGTATAGCCAAGGAGTGTAGGACCACAATGCTGATTAAGGAGATGGACTTATCTAGGTTGATGGTCCATGCTTAACAAATTGAGAAATAAAAGACTAAAGAGAAAGAGAGGGAGAACAATAGGGCTAGAACAGATAGCTTCACCTTCGCTCAGCCAAAGTTAGAAGGTGGTAACCGTCCTCAGTTCTACCCAAAATCTTTCATCCCAACTCTGTCTTCGACTAGTACGCCGATACCCAAATTTAATAATAATAATAAGGATAGGGCGCCAGGCTCTAAATCTCAGGGTAGTGTGAACAGTGCTTGAATAAATCCCCTTTGCCAAAAATATGGAAGAAACTATCAGGGTGTTTACAAGGCTGGCACGATGTGTGTTTTGGGTTTGGTAATCCAGGCCATAGGATCAAATAATGTCCTAAGGTGGGCTCACAGAGTTAGCATAACCGCCCCCTATTCAGTTCGGCCGCCCATCTCAGTAGAGTGCCGCTTCCAGTGCTACTAGTGGGCAGTGCCCAAACAGGCTCTATGCACTTGAGTCCAGAAAGGATCAGGAGAGTTCTCCTAATATAGTTACTGGTATGTTGGAAGTCTTTTACTTATATGTTTATGCATTGTTAGATCTTGGAGCTTCTCTATCTTTTGTAACCCCTTACATAGTCGTCAGCTTTGGAGTCAGTCCCGAAGTCCTAACAGAGCCTTTCTCAGTCTCTACCCTAGTAGGTAAGTCTATCATAGCCCTGCGGGTATGCAGGAACTGTTCGATTATGGTGTTTATAAAGTTACAACACAAGACCTGATAGAGCTAGAGATGATGGATTTTGATGTCATTCTCAGCATGGATTGGCTCCATTCATGCTATGCTTCAGTGGATTATAAAAATAGAGTTATCTATTTTCAGTTCCCAAATGAACCAGTCTTTCAATAGAGAGGTAGTACCACAACACTTAAGGGTTAACTTATTTCATACCTTAGAGCGAGAAAAATAATATGAAGAAGTGTATTTATCATCTCGTATGAGTCAAAGAATCTAGTTCTAAAACTCCTTGTCGTGAGTCAGTTCCAGTCGCAAGTGAATTTCTTGATGTGTTTCCCAAAGATCTCCTCGGTGTTCCTCCCAAAAGGGAAATTGACTTCAAAAAAGACCTTCTTCTCGATACTCAACCCATCTCTATTCTGCCATATAAAATGGCTCCATCTGAACATAAAGAGTTGAAAGATCAATTGGAAGACCTCTTAGACAAAGGGTTCATCAGACCCAATGTGTCTCCTTGGGGTGCACCAGTTCTATTCATGCATAAGAAAGATAATTCTCTCAGAATGTGTATTGACTACCGTCAGTTGAACAAAGTCACCAACAAGAATAAATACCCACTTCCTAGAATCGATGACTTATTCGGCCAACTTCAGGGTGCTAGTTACTTTTCTAAGATAGACCTCAGGTTTGGCTATTATCAGCTCAGAGTAAGGGAATGTGACATTCTAAAAATAGCTTTTAGAACCCGGTATGGTCACTTTGAGTTCCTAATCATGTCCTTTGGTCTCACCAATGCCCCAACAACCTTTATGGACTTGATGAACCTAGTGTTTAAGTAATACTATGACATGTTCGTTATAGTCTTCATTGACAATATTCTTATCTACTCCCGTAATGAGAAAGATCATGCAAACCATCTCAGAATAGTATTACAAACTGTCAGAGCCCATCATTTATTTGATAAATTCAATAAGTGTAAATTTTGGCTAAGATCAGTAGCTTTTCTTCGCCATATTATTTTCAGTGATGGCATTAAAGTTGATCCTTGAAAAACTGAAATAGTGAGAAACTGGCGTAGACCCATCTCTCCATTAGATATTAGGAGTTTCTTAGGTTTGGCTAGCTATTACCGGCTGTTTGTTGAAGGGTTTTTATTTATTGCATCCCCTATGTCCATATTGACTCAGAAGAAAGTTAAGTTTTAGTGGTCAGATTCTTGTGAGAAGAGTTTTCTGGAGTTGAAGACTCGACTCACTACAACCCCTATTTTGACTTTACCCGATAGTTCAGATGAATTTTTTGTATATTGTGATTTTTTCTGAGTTGTCTTGGGGTGTGTTTTTATATAGAGGGGTAAAGTTGTGGCCTATGCCTCTATATAACTTAAGCTTCATGAAAAAAATTATCTCACCTATGATCTTGAGTTAGCAACTGTTGTTTTTTCCTTAAATATTTGGAGGCACTATTTGTATAGGGTGCATGTTGATGTATTCATAGATCACAAAATCCTATAGTATGTGTTTTCGTAGAAAAACCTGAACTTGCGTAATAGAAGGTGGTTAGAGTTTTTGAAAGATAATGACATGAGTGTTCTGTATCATCTGGGCAAGGCCAATGTAGTGGCAGATGCCCTCAGTAGGTTGCCCATGGGTAGTGTTACTCACATTAAGGATGGTAATAAGAATATAGTTCAAGAAGTTCATCAGCTTACCAGACTAGGTGTCTGTTTTGTTGATTTGGCTGAGGGTACTGTTTGGGTTCAGACTAGTTTGGAGTCTTCTTTAGTTTCTGAGGTAAAACAAAAGTAGGACAGGGATCCTAATTTAGTAAAGCTGAAAGAGTTAGTCATAGACCAGAAGGTAGAGGTTTTTTCCCAAGAGAGAGATAAGGTGTTGCGTTGCCAGTGTAAGCTATGTATGCCATGTGTAGATAGCGTGAGATAATGGATTCTTGATGAAGTGCATGGTGCGCGTTACTCTATTTATCCAGGGTCCATTAAGATGTATCATGACTTTTGGGAAATCTGTTGGTGAAGTGGGATGAAGAGGGACGTTGCAGAGTTTGTAGCGAAGTGCTTTAGTTGTCAGCAGGTGAATATTGATCACCAAAAGCCTAATAGTTCCATGCAGGAGTTCATTATTCCCACATAGAAGTGGGAACAAGTGAATATGGACTTCATGATGGGTTTGCCTCGTACTCATCGCCAGCACAATTTGATTTGGGTTATTGTAGACAAGATAACCAATCTACCTATTTATTACCAGTTCATACTTCCTATTCAGCCGAGGACTATGCTAGGCTCTATATAAGAGAGTTGGTTCGGTTGCACGGTGTCCCATTTTCCATTATTTTAGATAGAGGTACGCAGTTCACCTCTTACTTTTGGAAAGCCTTCCAAAAAGGTCTTGCTACCCACGTCCATCTTAGTACAGTCTTCTACCCTTAGACAGATGGTCAAGCAGAAAGGACCATTCAGACTCTAGAGGATATCTTAAGAGCGTGTGTCATTGACTTTAAGGTCAGTTGGGATGACCACTTATCTTTGATTGAGTTCTTGTATAATGATAGTTATCATTCCAGTATTCAGATGATTTTGTTTGACGTTCTTTATGAAAGGAGATGTAGATCTCCCATTGGTTATTTTGAAGTAGGTGAGGCTATGGTAGTGGGGCGATTTGGTGTTTTATGCTTTAGAGAAAGTACAGTTGGTCAGGGAGAGGCTTAAAACAGCCCAAAGCTGACATAAATCATATGCAGATGTGAGAAGGAAAGATCTTGAATTTGAGATTGGCGACTTTGTGTATTTGAAAATCTCTCCTATGAAGAAAGTAAAGAGGTTTGGTAAGAAGGGGAAGCTTAGTCCCTAATATGTTGGTCTTTATAGGATTATGAGTTATTTTGGAAAGGTAGCATATGAACTTGAATTGCCTGCAGGCTTAGTATCAGTGCACCTACTGTTTTATGTCTCCTTTCTAAAGAAGTAGGTGACCCAACAGTTGTAGTCCCCGTAGAGAGCATATATGTCCAGAATAGTCTCTCTTACGAAGAAGTTCCAGTTGAAATCCTTGATCGTCAGACTCACAGACTAAGGAACAAAGAAATTCCCCTGGTCAAATTTCCTTGGCGGAACTAGTTTGTTGAGGGAGCCACTAGGGAAGAAGAAGTAGACATGCAAACCAAGTACCCTCATCTCTTATCCGCAGACTCAGACTCAGCCTAAGGTAAAAATATTCCTTAGATTTACTCTGTTCTATGCTTAGTTTCAACTGGATATCATTCTCATATCATTCATGCATTCATAGATCAGTTCAGTCATGTGTCATGCCTCAAGATTCAGTCATGTTTTAGCTATGCAGTTAGTATAAACTCAGTACCTCAGTGCCTCTCAGCTTAATCAGTCTCATTCAAGGATGAATGTTTCCAAGGGGGAGATATTGTAAGACCTCATAAAGTCCAAGCCTATTTCAGCCCCATATAGCATACCAAATGGGTCCCAGATCTAGAAATTTTTTTAGCTAAGTGTTGACACTTAGTCTTATTTTTGGCCTCGATATTTCAATGGTTTTATTTTCGATCTTCCCAGCCTTAGATTGTCAATTTTTAAATTGACTCATGATCAGGGTTATCTATAGGTCATCTCGGGTGAGTTTAAAAATTATTAGACATCATTTAAGGCACGTTCGGATGACTAAAATAGAAATTCAACGCGATCAGTACACATCTCGTTAGCTATCATATCATCACCATCGATGCAACACATCGGTAATTGCATCGTTACCATCGATATGGTACGTTGCCTGTCGCTTCACTGGACATGTTTTGTGTATTAAGTTACTGGTTTGTGGGGGTAATTAGGTTATTTTACCTTCACATAATTCATCCTTAACACGAAATTTAGCCTCCCAAAAGGCAAATTTACTCATTATCTCACAAATTCTCTCAATAGCAAATCCCTAGTTCATCAAGTCAAGACCAACCCTGAAGAATTTACCAAACATTCTCACAAATTCAATAATCAAGGATGTTTAGGTGTTCATCCTTGGTTTCCTTCCACCGTTGGAGTTCAAGAATCTTTCTTTAAAACTTAGATTATGATTAAAATTCTTGAATAGAATTGTGTTTATATATGTGTTGTTGTGTGGGATTTTAAGCCAAGAATATTTTGAGTTTCATGTGAATTAACTAGAATATATGTTGATTTATGTAACCCTCATGTTCAATTCTTGAATTGTGGTAGTTATGATAATCATATATTGCTCATTCTCATGTACAAGAATTATGTATCCTAAGTGTTTGACAAAATGTGTATGTGAAGGAATTGTGCATGATAACTTATGTGTGATGCTTTTAAGGTTGAGATATGGTTCCATTATCTATGCAATCGAGTCCTGGGGGTATCGAATACCCCAAATTTAGATGTTGTCTAGTTTTCCAGAGTCTACAAAACAAATTTAGTTATACCATGAGTGAGATAATTTAGGTTGTTAGTGTAGTCAAGTTTCAGTTAAGTCAAGCCTAGTACAGTCTAGTGATTTGTTCAATGTCAATTCAGTTGGGAGTAGGATTCAGCACCGAGCAAACCCAGGGATGGGGGTATTCCTGCTAGTGGAGGGTTTGACCCTTAGTAGTAGTCCCTATGTTACAGAACTACGTAGCCAGCGTAGGGTAAATTATCTTCTTGCCAGACTAGGGTTGACATAATCATATACATCTCAAGAGTCTTCCTTCCAGATTAGGGTTAACCAAGCTCATGTTAGTAACCCGTGGCACGGTGCTAACACCCTTCCAACTGGGGTTACAGGTTGGACCCCTAGTCAGTCTATAATCAGGGTATGTCAGTTAGATGATAACTCCCACAGTTACAGTTTCAGTATTCAGTATTTAGAAATTAGTATCTAGTATTCGGTATTCAGTACAGAACTAAGTTCAATTCTACATGATCATGACTTACATTTATCATTTTTTTAGTTATCAAAAACTCAGTACTTCAGCTTCAACCTAATTCAGACAAATGACATATGCTTGGTATTACATATTCTGTACTTCCAGTAGTCCTAGTCTTGCATATCCTCTCATCTAGTTATTTCATGATATTTAGTTATTATTCTCATGCACGTGAACCCATTCATATCATCCTAACCTCACCTAGCATACCAGTACATTCAAAGTACTGGCACATACTCTTTCTTTACGGTATGATGTCTCATATCATAGGTTCGGACGCTCGAGTTCCTGATCGTACCTAGCCAGATCATTCTATCAGCCGCATCTACAGTAGTGAGTCCTCATCTATCGAGGATATGACATTCATTTAGTTATTTTTTTATTTATTGTATTTCAGTTTTTTAGTTACTATCAGACAGTAGTTGGAGTTAGTTGGGGCCTGTCCCTTCAACTCATTTATTTTAAATGTTAGAGGCTTTCAGAAATTTTAAGTTACCAGTTGTTCTATAGATTTACTCATTATTTATTCAATTTTATGAAACTTATGGCATTTTTAGTTTTACTTCCGCATATATTTTCATGATTATTATTCAGTGCTCACAGTAGTTATCAGTCATGGGTTAGCTTGTGGTCCTTCGAGATTGTAAGCACCGTGTTTCCCCCAGGGTGTAGTCTTGGGGCGTTACAATTGGACTTATATAACTCATCTTATTATTGATGTCTTAAATTATTTTTGCCAACAAGCCTCTTCTTTTTATTTCTTAACTCACCATCTCCTTATGATGCCCGTAAGGGTTTTCACCGATTAGACTCTCATTTTTATTTCTATCAACTCACCATCACCTTACTGTGCCCTTGAGGATTTTCACCGATAAGACTCTCATTTTTATTTCTCTCAACTTACCATTTCCTTATGGTGCCCGTAAGGGTTTTCACTAATAAGACTCTCTCATTGTTGTTTCTCATATTTCCCCATGATGATGCAGAAAATATAGTGCCAAATCATTGTCATATATCCATCACATGTTCAGGGTTAACCTTTTTGAAGATTGATCTGAAGGTCTTTATTTGGTTATAACTTGGCTTTTGCATAGGGTTAGAAAGAAATAATGACATGAGGCTCAAATGAAACATGAAGTGTGGTGGGACTTACAACTTTTGGAATCAACTCGACAATGAAAATTGACTCTTTCCCTAGTGCCTTTGACTGAGTAATTCAAAATTATTTATTTGGTTGGACCAAACCCAAAGTAGGGCTGCCTACACATCTCACCCGTGAGAGGGAGAATTAGGTCAAACGTAGTTCAGGCAACTTGTTCTTTGTTTTGGGTTGATTTTTTTTTTCTTCATACTCTTTTGATTCTTCTTTTCTTGACACTTTTATCTTTTCTGACGCTATTTTTTGATTCCAAAAGAGGGATATGAAAGAAAAACCAGACCAAAGCTCAAAAGGGTAAACAAAATATGTCACAATATTAGGATAGCGATATAAAATGCCTTCATCATATTAACATTTTAAAAAATTTCAATACTAAACATGGAATAGAAATAATGGAGGATAAAGATCATACATAATATCTTTTAACTACCTCGGCATTGAAAGCCATTTCTTCTATTTTGCCTTCTGCATCTGACAAATATAAAGCTCTATCGGGTAACACTTTCTCCACAATGAATGGTCCTTGCCAATTTGGAGAGAACTTTTCTTTAGCTTCAATCTGATGAGAGAGGACGTGCTTCAATACCATTTTCGTAACTTTCAAATGCCTGGGACGTACCTTCCTGTTATATGCACGGTCCATTCTCTTTTGATACAAGCGGCCATGACACACTGTTTTCAGTTTTTTTTTACTAATCAAACTCAACTTCTCCAATCAGGCTTTGACTCACTGATCATCATCAACCTTTGCTTCCACAATGACTCGAAGAAATTGAATTTTAACTTTACGGGTATGACCGCTTCTGTCCCATATACTAATAAATATGGAGTTGCTGCTGTTGAAGTGTGGCCAGTAGTACGATAACCTAGTAATGCAAAAGGTAACTTCTCATGCCATTGTCTAGACCTTTGTACTATTTTTTGCAGTATCTTCTTGATATTCTTATTAGCGGCTTCTGCGATGCCATTTTTCTTTGGATAATATGGAGTGGAATTTCGATGTGCAATCTTAAACTATTGACACACCTCTTGTATCAATTGACTATTGAGGTTGTTAGTATTATCAGTAATAATCACCTTTGGAATGCCAAATCTACAAATGATGTTCGCATGACCAAAATCTACCACTCCTTTCTTTGTTACTGACTTGAGAGTTGCCGTTTGTACCTACTTTGTAAAATAATCAATGGCTAACAAAATGAATCTATGTCAGTTTGATGCTTTCAGTTCTACTAGTCAAATCACGTCCATCCTCCCAAGTTACAAAAGGCCATAGAACAGACATTGTATGTAACTCAGTAGGAGAAGAATATATCAGATCACTGTGTACCTGACATTAATGGCATTTTCGGACAAAATGAATAGAATCCCTATCTATAGTAAGCCAATAATAACTTAAAGTGTTTTTTTGGACAAGAAATAACCATTCATATGGGACCCACATACTTCAGAATGTATTTCAACCATGATTGTCAAAGCTTTTTTAGCATCTTTTCACCTAAAGAGTCCCAGATCAGGGGTTTTCTTATACAAGATTCCTCCACTTAAGAAAAATAACTAGCCAAATGCCTAATATAGTCTTTTTCGGATACTGGTGGAATATGTTGGATATTCTTCCTACTAAATGTATCACTTGATATCAAAGAACCAAGGTTCGACATCGAGTTCTTCTTCAACTGGATGACAATAACCATGTTGAACGCGACTCTGTATATATACTGGATCGATGTAGGCCCCATAAGGATATTAATGCATCAAATACAAAGTGGATAAAACATCAACAATCTCATTGCAAATTCTTGAAACATACCTAAACTTTAATGACACAAATCATTAACATAGATTTTGCACGTATTGTCGATACGGTATGAACTTTAGATCTCGTGTCTCCAAATTTCTTTGAATTTGATAGACCAACAAGTCTGATTTTTCCAAAACTAATCATTACTGAACTCCCATATCCATAGCTAGCCTCAGTCCTAAAATGCAAACTTCATATTCTGTCATGTTGTTGGTACAATAAAATTAAAATTATGTTGTTATCGAAAAATGTTTCCCAATTTAGAGATAAGAAATGCACCTATTCCGACTCCTTTCATGTTCACGGCTCTATCAAAGAATAGCTTCCAACATGAATCAACATCTATAGTGACTTCATCAATACACAACACTTCTTCATTAGGAAAATATATCTTCAATGGCTCATACTCTTCATCAATTGGGCTCTCATCAAGATGATCTACCAAAGATTGGGATTTTATGGAGGTTCGAGCCACATACATGATGTCAAACTTAGGGAGCAATATTTGCCGTTTTGCAAGTCGACCTGTTGGCATAGGCTTTTGAAATATATACTTCAAAGGATCCATATGGGTTATGAGATAAGTAGTGTAAGATGAAAGATAATGCTTCAAATTCTATGCCACCCAAGTTAGGGCACAACACGTCCTTTCAAGAAGAGTGTACTTGGCTTCATACATTGTGAACTTCTTGGTAAGATAATAAATGGCTTGCTCTTTTTTCACCATGACATCATATTGAACCAACACACAATCGAAGGAGTTCTCCATAACTGGTAAGTACAAAACCAAAGGCCTACCTGGCTCAAGTGTTTCCAATACAGGTGGATTTAACAGATATCTTTTAATTTTGTCTAACACCTCCTGACATTCCTCAGTCCATTCAACCACGAAACTTTTCTTCAACAACTTAAAAATGGGCTCACAAGTGATTGTGAGTTGAGCAATGAATCTACTGATGTACTTTAGCCTACCAAGCAAACTCATTACCTCTGTTCTATTCTTAGGTGGTGGAAAATCCTGAATAGCCTTGATCTTTGAATGATCGAATTCAATACCTCGATGATTGACTACCCCAAAAACTTCCTAGATGGAACTCCAAATACACATTTTGTTGGATTGAGTTTCAGATTATAACTGTGAAGCCTTTCAAAGAACTTAGATCTTTATCATAGTCATCTTGATTTCTTGACTTAATAATCACATCGTCTACATATACTTCAATTTTCTTATGCATCATATCATAAAACATAGTGGTGATTGCCTTCTTATATGTTGCTCTAGAATTCTTCAAATTGAATGACATCACTCGATAATAATACATCCGCCGCAATGTGATAAAGACATCTTTGTTGCATCATCAACACCCGTAACTATTTGGTGGTATCCAACATAATAATCTACAAAAGAAGCAACCTCATGTTTAGCATAATTATCTAACATAGTATGAATGTTGGGTAGTGGAAAATCATCCTTCAGGATTGCTCTATTCAAATCTCGATAATCGATACACACTCAAATCTTGACGTATTTTTTGGGACAAGAACAACAATTAGATAACCAGTTAGGATAACGAGAAACTCTAATGACTTTGACTTTAATCTGTTACATGATTTTCTCTTTAATTTTCATGCTTACATTGGTTTTGAATTTTCTCAACTTCTGTTTGACAGGAGGTATCACAAGGTCAATCGACAACTTATGGACCACCAACTCGGTGCTTAAACCTAGAATATCATCATAAGACCATGCAAAAACTTCTTTATACTCTATTAATGCTTGGATCATTCCTTATTTTAATTGTGGTGAAGCATGTAAAATTATTTTAGTTTCCCTAATATCTCTTTAGTCTCCAAGATTAATTGACTCAGTTTCATTCAAATTAGGATTTGACTTATCTTCAAACTGTTGCAACTTTTTGCTTATTTCTTCTAATACCTTTTCTTCATCATATTCCATCTCTTGCTTCATTATATCTTAATTAGATTGAATTTTAATATTAGGCTAAAAATTCTACTTGCATGTTATATCACTAGAATCAGCATAAAGAAAACTGTATAAAGAAAAAGACAAACAAAATATACTAGACACAAAAGTAGAAGGAACATTGCATTTCATTAAAAGGAAAAATAGAAGGGTTTAGACATAAATGACAACAGAAGATAAACAAGATATATCCCAAATTAAAACCCTAAAATAACTCAAATAAATAGAAAGAAAAACAAAAAAACTAGCAAAACTCCCTCCTAATGGGGAAAAGAGTGACTTCCCAATTGCTAGGCTGGAAATCAGGACCTATGAACTGCACATCTACCTTATTGGTACCTTCTCCCACCTTAACCATATCAGCTTAAACAAATAAGTTTTGGAAATCAACAACTAACTTAGCTTCCATCTCTTCTATGGAATTGATGACACTACTTTTGACAAAAGACTCATTAAGTAGCGGTACTGGCGAGGAAGTGACCATGTTTTCTTCTTTCATTTCTTGACCTTTTTCTAAACTTCAACTATAGGTTTGAATCCTAAACCAAAAGTACAAGGCTTTCACTTGGGCATATGGGATGAACTATATCGTGCAAAGACACCCCTTAACCTTTTTCTGGCTCGAAGCCATATTTCAACATCTCGCTACCATCATGACAGAAGTAGGAGATAATTGTGGCCCTGGCATAACATGTCCTTCATAGATATGATCCACAAACACTGGATTAAAATATTGATAAACTAATGTCGCCTCTACATTATTTACCTCGACAAAAGGCATGGACGAGTTTTTATAGATGGATAAATCCCCTTCACCAAGAATGATCACCTCTTATTTGTTGAGTTCAAACTTGATCATCTGATGCAACGTAGATGCGACTGCTCCAACCTTATAAACCCATGGTCTTCCCAATAACAGATTGTTAGAGGCATCGATATTCAACACTTGAAACTCTATGGAAAATTCGACAGGCCCTATAGTTAACATTAGCTCTATTTCACCAATGGAATCTATTTTTGCTCTGTCAAAAGCTCTGACACATACATTATTGGATCAAATCCTCTCAGTACTGATGTTCAACTTTTGCAAAGTAGACAGATGACAAATATTAGTACCAGAACCTCCATCAATCATGACATGGCTGACATAGAAATATTCACACTTTACAGTAATGTGAAGGCCTCAATTGTGACTCATACCTTCTACAGACAATTCATCATCAGAAAAACTAATCATATTTACATAAAAATCTTTCCAATAATTTTCTCCAACTGATTCACCGTAATTTCTCTAGGGACATAAGCTTCATTCAACATCTTCAGTATAGCAATAGATGTTCATCAGAATGCAACATCAAAGGAAAAATAGAGATTTGAGCTAGAGTTTTCCTCAGCTGATCTATAATTCAGTATTCAAGAAATTGTATCTTTTTGAAGAAATCTTCGGCTTTTTCCTCAGTGATAGGTTTTTTGAGAGACGACTGGCCATTCATCACTGGTTTAGACTTTCTTAAGCCTTTTCGAATAAAACACTTCCCTGAATGAGTTAAACCTCCTACTTTATTTACTTCATCCATAATTTTCTTACCTTGATAAGTCATCACATTTGGCTTATAATTCTAAGAGACTCTTTTGGTGTTGACCAATGAGAGTTTTGTCACTGGCTTAATGATATAGGCACCGTAAGTACCCCTTTCATAGTCACAATAGGTTTGTTTGGGTCTCGCAATACTGTTAACTTTTGTTTACCTTGACTCGGATCAACAGTTTCTCCCACTCCCTTTACAGTCAGCACAAGTTTCTTCTTCTTTTCTTGGTTTATCTTTTCTACTGTCTCCATTAGGGTCAAAGATATTGCTTTCATAGAATCCAAACATTTACTCATTTTTTTCTCATTAGTTGGGATATAACGATTGACTTGTGAGACACCATGGACTCTTTACCTTCGTATATCAACTCCAATATATTCGTTCAGCATAGACCGACAATGGACTTTAATAGATATTTGGAACCTCCGAGGCTTGTACCAAAATTTGATTCATATCAATCAGATCTTGAATTTCTTTCTTTAAATACCAATATTTTTTTGTATCATGCCCTAGCATATCAGAACAATATACACACCTCAGAGAATAATCAAGATTCCTTAGTGGTGGATTTGGAAGTTTTCCTTCAATTGGGCTTAACACCTTCATTTCTCTCAGTATCTAAAACAAACTAATGTATGACTCTCCGATTGATGTGAAATAAGGCATGGAATTATTCTTAACTGCCTTTTCTTTCTTATAGTTGGGCCTAGGTTGAAAACTAGATTTGGCAAGTTTTTGGTAGTTTTATGGAGTTGGGGGTCAATTTTGAGGAGCTGGTGCACGCCATTATAGGTAAGAAGGGGTTTGAACGTATGATTGTGCGCTATATCTTAGGTACGAAGATGGTGGAATGGAGTATAATAGATTTGGTAGAGGGTGTTAATGTTGAGAGGGGGGATATGTGGAGCTTGGGCTTTAGATTGAGGGTAATAACGAGGTGATATTTTTGGGTATGCATGTGGTCCAGCTACAATAGCAGCTACATCTTCTTTCTTCTTCTTTCCACTAAAAGTTCCTGGGCCACCCTGAATATCTTGGGTAGTAGCCTTTAATATAGTAAAGCTTACAATTTGTTCACTTTCGAACCCTCTTCTATGATTTCTCCCATTTTGATGACTTTAATAAATGGTTTACCCATTGCTGGAAGCAAGTGTTGAAAATATGTTTCATTTTATGCCTGTATGAAGACTTCTAATAATTTACTCTCTTTCATAGGTAGTTTTACCCTAACGGCCTATTCATGCCACCTTATCGCATACTCCCTGAAGCTTTAGTACTCTTATTCTTTATGTTAATGAGGAATTTCTCATTAGGAATAAACTCTACATTGTATTAAAATTGTTGTACAAATTCATTAGCCAGGTCATCCCAGCTATTTCACTTGCCGGTGGCCTGATCAACAAACTATTTCAAAGCTAGACTGGAAAGACTTTCACCGAAATAAGCCATGAGTAACTCTTTTTTTCCCCCCGCACCTCTTAGATTGTTCCAATAATGTCTCAAATGTGCCACAGGATTGTCGTGTCAATCAAACTTCTTAAAATTTGGCATCGTAAAACAAGAGGAAGGTTAACACCTAGAAATATGCATAGATCTTTATTGGAAACACTCTTATAACCCCTGAGTCTTGGTAGGTTTTTCATGGCCTGTTCCAAATTTTTCAATTTCTGTGCTATGCCTTCCTGTTCTTCTGTTGTAATAGGTTTCTCTACATCACAGAGGAAATTCAAGAGGTTGATTGTAATAATACAAATTATTCATCTTTAAGGTAGGATCTGGAGCATAATGCTGATTCTTCAACATTTTAAACACTGGTTCACTGGCAAATTGAGAGAGTATAATTGTCGGACGTCCAACATAAGTAGGAGATTCAGATGGTGGTGGAGCGAAAAATATAGGTTCTATAGGTGGTGCTAGATGAGCAGTAGGACTTGTAGGGGAACTTCCAAGGGCATACTTGAAGTTCTAGGATAGTATTAGCGCGGGTGAATCCTGGTGTGTGCTGGGGTGTATCAGTGAAAGCTAAAAATTGCACCCGAGAAAGCGACGAGCAATTGGAAATATTTCTAACATCACCAGGGAATAGAGGAGGAGGTGTAATACCCCGTATTATCCTTATTTCATTTCAGCTCCAAGTGCATACATAAGAAGCTTAGAAATTGAAAATTTCACTAGGTGATGGAGACATAGTAATATATTTTACTCCTTAACTTTGAAGATTTTTAAGTTGACCTTTCAGACTCTGAGACAATGATTTTTGAGTTGATTTATGTTTAGGGGTTTAATTATCATATCTCGAGGAAGTTTTGGAATTTTTGGATGAGGTTTGAACCATGTTCGGATTGTATTTCTAGTGGCTCACCGCGATCGCATTGCGTCGCGGTGAAGTGCAAAATCGCACTAGTCCTTTTTTAAGTGAAGCACCGCGATGGCTCCGCATCATGCCAAGTTGAAAAATCACACTCGTCCATTTCCAGTGATGCAACACGATAAGCTCTCATCACACCAAGCCCCTAAATCTCACTCGTCCTTTGAATGGCAAATTCCAGTAGCTTAACGCGATTCCACTGCATCGTGGTGAAGGTGTATTTTCCATGTTATTGATCCATAATTTGAATTTCATGTGTCATGACCTTTATACTAGTGTGTAAAGTTCTTATTAGGTGAATAATGTTCCTAGAAATCACTTAGAGCCAAGTTGAGCTAAGAACCTTAGATTCGTCCAAAGTTTGGGGTTCGATTCTACAATGGTCTACTTTGAATGTGTATAAATTTTTATATATATAGAGTTTTCTAACTAAATACCCATAAAATTTTAGATAATTGAATCAGCTTTCCAATGATAGCAATTTTTCCTTAATACGATACTCGAGTGAAAAGTTATAGCATTTTCGTGTGAGGCAGTAAGCTACCACAATGGTACCGCATCACAGTAAGGTGCAGAATCGCGATCTGGTAACAAATTTAAATGTATTAAGGGAAGTTAAGTCTTTTACCCTCAAGCCAAGTCGTACATGCATGAGTTAAGACATCATTTAGGGTATTATTTGCCCACTCTCCTTCACTTTTCTCTCCAACAAACCCTAATCTAATCCCAAGAACATCAAATTCAATTCTCATCTTCAAGAACCATCAAAAATCAAGTTTCCCAATTCAGGACAGCTTTCAAAATTTTGTTTCTTCTTTAATATTTAAAGTTTTAAAGTATGTGGGAGTTCATTCACGAGTCCTGTTTCACCCATGGAGCCCAAAAATCCTTTTCTTTTAATTAAAGAATGAATTTTCCATTATTATGGTAATTTGTATGTTCAAGAAAGATCGAATTTCATGTTTTCATGATGTTTTTAATTCAATTCAGCCCATGTATGATTTCATGCAGGATTTTGAATTCCTCATGCTATGAATTTAAGTTTCCCATACTTTATTCAAGTAAATTCCATGATAGATCCTAAGTTCATGATGTTTAGCAATATTCTCATATTTTAAATTCATGCTTTTCACATGTTTGATGAAATTCTCATATCATGCTCAATCAATTACAAGATGAATCCCCAAGTTTTGAATATTGCCATGAAATTCTATTATTCCCTCATGTTTAAGATATTCTTACATTCAAACTATGATCTTTACATGTTTTGATGAAACACCCATGTCCTATTTCAAGCGAATTTCATGTAAATTCCCCCATCCATGATTTTAGTTATGTAATCATGATATGCTCCCATGTTTAAGATATTTCCATGTCTAAGTTCATGATCTCCATGTGTTTGAAGAATTGCCCCATGTTAAAGTAGTAATCTCCATGTGTTTGATAAAATGCCCAAGTGATGGGTTTCTTTGAATAATGCTTTGTTATTATGGTTTCGAAACCTTAGTATGTCCCTGTTGTTAATGCTATCGAGTCCTGGGGTTATGAATACCGAAAAATTTAGTTGTTTACCTAGTTTTCAGTAGGGGTGTGCATCGGTCAGTTCGATGTTACACATTATCTATTCGATTTATTGATTTTTGGTTTTTAAATATCCTAAACCAATAACTAAACCAATAAGATATCTTTTATCGATTTTCAGTTTATCAGTTTTAAGTCCTTAACGGTTTGGTTTTTGGTTAAACCGATAAGAACATACTTATAAAATAGAAATAGTAGTAACTAATACGAAAAAAATCGAATCTTAATTGCAACCAAAAATCCTATATGATGTGTTTTAGTTTACAAGAATTTTTAAGTTTGACCTAAATATTGTTAGAAGAAATTAAGAGTTTGTATAATTGAAATAATAGGTTTGTTAATTTGTAGAAATTAAAGAGAAATTAAGAAAAATATATAATAAGGAATATATATATATATATATATATATATATATATATATATATTATTGGGTTATCGGTTTACCAATAACCCAATAAGAAAAAATCTAACCGAACCAATAACCCAATAAATTTATTTTAGAAATCCATTAAAAAATTGTTAACCCAATAACCCAATAATAATAAACCAATAACATTTTTATCGGTTAAGTTTATCAGTCGGTTCAATTTTTGCACACCCCTAGTTTTCAATATCTACAGAATGATTTCAGTTATACCATAGAAATATCATTCAGCCAGTAATATAGTTAGTTGTGATTCCAATTAAGTTAGCACAGTTCGGTTTCAGTTCCAGTATCAATTTACACATTTATAATTACCTCAAAATTTGTTTGCACTATTATTTCAGAATACCATGATCTGAGCTTATCAGTTATTAGTTATCAATGCATGCACTAGTTAGTAATCTGTGTCAGTTCAATTGGGAGTAGGATTTAGCACTAAGTGAATGCAGGGATGGTGGCTTCCCCAACAGTTAGGCAGAGTCATTAGTAGCAGTCCCTGTATTCCAGAACTATGTAGCCAGCATAGGATACGAGGAGTCACCCATCAGTTTAGGCTTGACTGCCTCTCAGGGGTCACCATTCAGTTTATGCTTGACACCCTGGTGCTTCGGGACATTAGTAGAGTGGATTCACACAGCCAGCGTTAGTAACCGTGGTACGGTACTGATAGCCTTCCAACTAGGGTTACTGGTTGGACCCCGATTAGCTTAGATTGGGGCATGTCAGTTAGATGATACCTCCCATGATCTCAGTTACAGTACTCAGTAAAGTGTGCAGATCAATTTCGCTAGACCATTATATTCAGTTATTAGTATTTTAGTATTTCATCTTAAAGACTATTTCAGAATCATGTTATACACTAGGCCTGACATTCTCAGAATTTACAGTTTTGCCGCATTCATGCTCAGTTATCTCATGTTGTTTTGATAGTCCTTACCTTATAAGCATAGTACTCCATAGTTTCAGTCCAGTTATTTAGACTAAGTACATTTTAGCCTTACATGACCAGTATTCAGCTATCAGTCATTCAGTTAATCAGATAAGCTTAGCACATGTTAAGTTTGGTTTTGTGTGTTTATGCATTCATGCTCCGTATGCTTGTATATTCAGATCCTTAAGTTTTTTCAGCCTCCATCACGTAGTTTCAGACTCAGTATTCATATAATACCTATATTTTACTGTATCACAGCTTCAGTTCCACTTATATCATAAAGTAAAGTCTTACAGAAACTAAGTGAAGAGATTCACTAGCTTATCAAATTATATTTTTTACTCTTGTTTTAAGATATTTCATCTTTTAGTTTATTCCAGCCCATTAGTGAGTCTACTTACACTTAGCATGCATGTTATAAGATTACGTATGAAATTAGTTTTACTTATTGCATTCACCCCTGCATACTCAGTATATTCCAGAAGTACTGATCCATATATACGTGTGTGTGGATGCATTGTTTGATAATGTAGGTACCATTTATAGCCTGCACATCATGATCAGACAATTGCAGTTTCTAGCCAGTAGGTGATGAGTCTCTTAGTTTGGGAACTCCAGATAGTGTTAGTTCATGTACAGTTCATTTATTTTTCATATGTATTGATTAGTGGTAGTTGGAGGCATGTCCCAACTATCTATAGTCAGTATAGTAGAGGCTTCATAGGTGTCAGTCAGATCAGTTATGTAATTTTAGTTCTTTTCTCAGTTTCTATCAGATTCTAAAGTGTATTAGTAATATAATTTCTCTCATATTTTGTCATGATTATGTTTACACACATCATAACTTGTTATTTAATGTATTTTAATCTAGTTGCTTAATAGTATGCCAGTTCATGGGTTAGCTTGGGATCACTTGTGGTTCCAAGAATAGTGTAGTGTCCAGGGTGTACTCTCGAGGCATTACAGGAGGCGTGCCACTAGCCCATGATCAGTATAGATCTGCCAGCTCTTATCTGAGTCTCAGTAGCTCATCATTGTATTCTGAACCCCCTTCTCAAGAATCTTGATTTGGGTCAATGAGCTAATTTTTGATCTTTTTGTTAGCCATGACAAGCTTTGCTTTCGATCTGGTGAAATAAGGATGAGCCGCCAAAGATACCAATCACTTTCTATTTGAAAGAACATCCTCACCAAAGACAAAAACCATTAGGATTAGGTCACACAACAAACATGGCAATCACATTGTATGTTATGTCCTAGATTCAATCGTAATTCTACCTGCCTTTGAGGGCAATGAGGCCATTCTAACATCATCCTGATATATTTTTTTCACCTACTTCTTTTTGCACCCGACTTGCATTTTGTATTTTTTGGCCTTACGCTCTTGTTTCTCTTTTCTTTTTTATCAATCTCTTTTCTTCTCTCACTCTTTGCTTCAATTCTTCTCTCGCTATTTTTCTTTTTTCTATCGTTCTTCCTGGATTTCTTTTTCTCAAAAATAATTTAAAAGCAAAACAAAATGATTAGATCAAACCTAAAAGTAGGTTTCCTACGTATCATGTTGTACATGAATCAGATCTTGCGTAGGTCAAGAGCATGCATAAACACCATAAAATAATAGAGTTTTTTTTTGAAAACTTAAGAACCGCAAACAATCTAAAGGAAAGACAATATATAACTAGATTTTTCATAAAAGATATAATCAAAACAGAATCCAAGACTAAGATAACCTTGATTACTAATCACACAAGAACTAAACAACACTCTAGACCAACAAAACAACATGCGCACCACCAATAATGAAAAATCCAATAGTAAAACAAACTTGAGACCAACTTACAAAGACACAACAACACAATGACAGAAAAACAAAAGACTCCAAAAAAGCAAAAGATAGAATATGCCCCATCAAAATGCTGTCTCGTGATAATCCTAGATGGGATGGACCTATCTGTGAAGTTCTCTCTCTTACACTCAAACTTTGTAATATATACTGGAATGATACTTTGATATTTGGGAGGAAGCTTCTAGCGCGTATCCCTACCTCTTGGACAGGATACCCAAAAAGATTATTCTGGTACCCTTCCACAGTCGTGATGCAACTTGTTAGATAAACTCTCAATAACTCCACTTTGGTACCCATATTTTCATCCTCATTGTGATAAACTATGCCTACTTCCTGTATCCGCCCTCTAAGCTGCACTGGTAATGGCCTACTGATACCTTGAGGTATGGATTGTATCTAGATCCTATACCTTTGGGTTTACCCCAGATTATCTAAACCTTCTATAAGAGTATCCATACCCAGCCGCATTGCATTACGCCAGAATTGCTCGTATTTGCTCTCATCCAAGGCTTGATCCTTGAGGACTCAACATCCTTTTGAAGATCCATTATTGGTGGAACATCTTGCACTCTACCCAACTGGAGCATTACCCTAAAGGGAGTGTACGGTCTAGTGCAGTTGAGCCCTATCAAGACTAGAAGGAGCTGTATGCAACATCTAACCAAGATCATCTTCGGATGGATCCATAAATAGGTCCATAGGATACTGTCATCAGTTTTTGATTTAATAAATTCAATCCAAGCATCGACTCCCACAACCAGTAAGAATTTATCAAAGTGCATCCTCTGTTCCACAGCTTCCACTAGACTGGGGAAACAACAGTCAACCACATCCGATTTAATCAAAGAAGAAGTGTAAAAATGCTCCATTATCCATATTTGCAATACCAGGTTACTTCCCTAAAAAAATCACATCCCCTTTTTTACTCCAGTCAAAGCCTTATATATTTCTGCTAAGATCATAGGTATGATAGTGGACTTGTCCCCTTTCTTCTCATTAAATAAAGTCATCACTATAGATTGCAAATGAGTATTAACACGCCTTTCTTGTAGTGGAAACACTAAAATGCCTAACAAAGCAAGGGTGAAAACTTCAAGATGATGTTTCTCCTACTTTTTCTTAGTTGTATAAAATTCATCCCAAAAGCAATCAAATCTATCTGGGGGCCAAAATCGAGCATACAGGTAATCAAAGGAGATCCAAGATTGGTTAAGGCATCGTAGGTGGTTATTAAGCTTCAATCCATAGTCATGGGGAAAACGCGTAGGAGAATGAACCCACACTCGAATCATCTCTTTATTAATGTAAGAAAAATCAAATAAACTGGATATTTCTGCCAGAGTATGCATCATTTCACAACTTCCAAACCTAACCACCAAACAATTAGGATCACAAAAAGTCAAAATAGCCTCGATTAGATCTGGGTGAGGCATTATATCTAGGAGGGAAGTAAGAGTGCCTAACTTCTTATTTACCTCATATTGTTCAGAGTAGTTAAACATGTCCCACCACTTGATTAGCTTTTTAGGCACTTTAGAATTCATCAGGACTCTAAACCTTGGAGACAGATCTATCCTATAACAGCATACAACACTTACGACTTAGAATTCAGTAAAAAGGGAAAAATTCCTAACCCTTAGGATTTCAATGCGGAGAAGTGCCACTTGACACAAGGGGACAGACTGATTCATAACTCTAAAGAATTATACTGTTAAGGGAAATCAGCCTATTTGGCTAACACTTGACTAATAAAAAAATGACCCTAGACTAGGACTAAGACAATGACCAAACTAAAAAGATTACTGAACCCACTGAGGGTTGCCTACATATCATGCCTCGAAGGACGAGAATCAGGTATGCGTAGTTCGTCCAGACTGGACAATTAAACAATAACTAATAGAATGAACCACAACTTGAGGGACATGACCAAAATAGACAATGAAAAATAATTGATAAGATCTTTTTGATTTTTTCAATTTGAAATTTCAAGGACCAACAACTATGAAAGGAAAATCTTTTTGTATTTTCATAGAAATTGTCTTGAAATAAAGCACCAATAGAAATGAAATTCTTTTTTTGAATTTTTTGACATAGAAAGACACAAAGACACTAAAAGAATTTTTTTGTTTGAATTTTTCTTATTGTGGAAAATAAAAGCCACAAAGAACTCCTAAAAACTACGAAACTCTTTTCTTTAACTCACTTTTTTTGCTTTTTCTTTTTCTTTTCCTTTTTTTTCAAACTTTTGCTAGCCTGAATACTCTCTTTTCCTTAATTCTAGCACATGCTTACCCAGATTAGTCCATTAAATAAACATGCTACCCTCAAAGATGCAACGAATGCTAGGATGCTTGGAGGTGAGTCTCCTACAAAGGACTAACCAAGTCCCGCTAGGTCTCAACATGATGAACATAAGAATGACCTAAAGGTTGACCTACGCTGGGGTTCAACTTACACGACTGTTTGGGAGAGCGTATGGTCGATAGTGGCTGTGATTATTTTCCACCTACTCCATACCAACTGATGGATCCCCCTCTTAAAATCAGAGTGACTCAACTAAAGGTTGTGTACACAACGTGTACTATGGACTTGTTGCGAAAGAAATAACTTGGGTTATGCAAATGATGATAGATATAAAATGGTAACACCTAAGAAGAAACTACAAACACGTAGCACATAAACACGCAACAACGATAAAATAATAACACACAAATGTCTATACACCCATAGTGCCAAACCATGCCGATACAACTCAAAAAATGAGCCTCAAATTCTAAAAATCCCCAGTAGAGTTGCCAGAGCTGTCATACCTTTTTTTAACCAAATTTTTTTTATCAATTTTAAAGTTCAAAAAGGGCTTTATTTATCAAAGTGACTAAAAATGAAATTTTTGTTTCAAAATGGATTTTTTACAATTAAACTTAGAGTGACCACTTGGCATAAAACTGGTGTGCCAAGTCAACTTTAGAAATCTTTTTTGGATTGGTTTTTGACTCTTTAAAATTGATTTGCGAACATAGATTTTGGTTAAGGAATTCTATTGATCGAGGGGAAGGTGCTAGGCACCTCTCGGTCCCGTGGTTTGACCACGGTCGCTTCGTGGAGTATATCATCTAGTGAAACACTATGAAATGCATAAACCACACAAAAGCATATAAGCCAACAAACACACAAACAAATACAAGAGTTCAAAATAATGTTCAATTATACAATCCCAAAATGAAAAATGCAAAAATATAAATCTACTCTATTCTAAACTAATTCGAACAAAACTCCACTTGATGTTTTGGGTCTTGATCATGCACCATCTTCAAGTATAAACTCTCTTGGGGCATTCCCCAGATAAATACAAATATCCTCGGGGTATTCCCCGGCCAAATGAGTATAAGTGGTTCAAATATGGTATAACAAAAATCATTCAACAAACATTCAATATTTATCAATCCACAATTCCTAAATTTGTCTAACCAACCTATCATTTGCCTACCTATTTAACGGCCTAATCATGATACTATCGTGTTCAATAATATCTATGTTTAAGCTAAATTAAGCCAACACCAATAAATCTAAATTATTCCATGTTCATGTTTATCAAGATCAATTCCTCCCACAAATTTCTTTTAACATGAATTTCCTACATGGAACATACAAACCCACATTAACATCAAACTTCGCACCACAAGCTATTACTCCAAATAAATAGCACCAAATATCAATAAAATCATCCAATCACAACCATCAAACACAGTCATAAAGTAAATAGACCAAATCAAGATGAAATAAAGAGTTGAAGAATTGGACCTTCCGAATACTTTTGATTGATTTAAGAAGAGAATAAAGAGTCGTCCGAGAACCTCAATGAATGCCAAAATCTCAACTACGAACCAACTCCAATGCTGAAATCCTCAAAATCCAATCTGAAAATAAATCCACAAAAATAAAGAACAACCCAAAATTGAAATTATGAATTGGAAAACCCGTATGGCGATTCCCGGCTAGACGTCACCGGAATTAACTCGAACAACCACTTTTCAATGATTTGGTTACTGGAATATGTTTCCCGTCGGTATTTCAGTAGAAAAATCTAGAAAAAATAAAGAGTATGTTGGATATTTTGGGACTGGGTGGGTCGATCCAATGGGTTAGAGTTGATTCAGCAAAAATTCACTAGAAAATCAAAAACTGGTGGGATTCTCATTGGTTTCCATCACCCTATTTTCTTTCTTCCTATTTCCTTTTCCTTTCTCCTATTTATACTGTCTTTACCTGATTCTACTTCATTTTCCTTCTTTACCAGCTTTTCATTGTGCGTGTGTGCATTTTTTAGTTTGTGAGAATATTGTCGTCGTGTGTTTGTGCGTGAATCTGTGTGAATTCATTGATAGGGGTGTATGTATTATTATCTGTGTTAAAAATGAAGTATGTATGCGTGAGGTGTTAGTTCTATGCTAGTGAATGAAGGAGTGTGTGTGTTTATCAGTGAGTGTGATGTGTGTGTATTCATTGGAGAAGATGTAAAATAGAAGAGAGTGTATTCATGGAATAGTGAGTGAATAATGGTTTATTATTATTGTTTGGTGTATGTAGGAAGTGTCTGTTCTTATTGTATTTTGAATAAAAACAAAATGGGAGGATGCCCTCTGTTACTGTGAGAAGAAAACAAAATAAACTTTTTGAATAGGTCCTTGTCTTGCTGTCATTGTTTAGCTGTGTATTTGTTATTTTATTTTTTTTGTGGAAAAATTATCACGTGAATGGGGTACGTGATAAGGTAATTAACATGAATTGATTTTTTGAGGGGCAAAATTACGTGTCTATAGACATATCAAGAAAATTTCGTTTCTCTAATCAATAGCATAACAACCCAGCTTCACACCCAACGCACCAATAACACCAACACAATTCATCAAAATCTTCAGCACCCATCCCTCCACAAAATAACAATACGAAATCCATCTCCAAACTATGAGAAGAAGTCAATAACTTCACAAGTCAAAAATAATGAAAGAATACTCAACTCTAAAGAAGTGACTATGGAGTAACTCTAAGAATTTTCAAGAAAAGATCATGACAAATAAATAAAATATTGCCCATGCGAACAAGTGTGGGGATCGCCGAGAATGAGTCAGGTAGAATCCTTTAGCTAACGAAATTCTCACCAATGTCACTTGTGTTCTTTGTAAAAATAATAGCGAGGAGTGGGACACTAGCTCAGTGAATAATAACACTTAACCACAACCGTTTTAATGGGGACATGTCATAAAACATCATGAAACAAATGCTCTTTTAAAAAACAGTAACGATAAACATTATCATTTATTTCATGTAAGCATGATGAACCAATAGTTCAGTAATAAACTCAATAAGTATTGTATCATATTAAATAATACATAAGTTGAGAGTTTTTCAAGAATGAATCAAGTAATCAGTGTGACTTTCTTCTCCAAGAAAAGTTAATAACTATGGACTCCTCATAAAGAAGTCAAATAATTGTATCAGTAGGTCCCTACTCGAGAGAGATTAGTAATAGTATGCTAATTCTATCTTCCCACTAGAAAGTTCTATAACAGTTATCTGTAAATACAAGGTGCATCAGGTCTTACGAACTCGTTGTTAGCTACAGAATTTAATCAAGGTCTACTCTCATTTCTTCTTTCTTTGTAAATAGTAGATACTCATATGAAAGCATTTTCAAAATAGTACAAAATATTTAAGTTCATATCAAATGATATTACATGTTCATATCAAATGATATTACATATAAACTTGAATGAAACATATGTCAAGATACTTATGTTTCAAGCAAATAAAATAACCTTCACAATATCAGTATCATATCTCAAATAACATTTCAACATCATATCAAGTAAAAGACTTGCCCCACATGAAACTTTAAAGAATTCAGTAAACTCTTTTTTCATCAAAATCATATATAAATTATGCAAGTTAAGAAATACAAATTATGTCAAGATTACTACTCACAGTACACTTGTCGAAATACCAAATCTGTCACCTCGAACAATTGGTAAGACTTTCTTCTATCGAATCTATAATCAGATCATATCAATCTCATGTTAATATCTTTGTTTAGGCCAAAACATAACTACTTTAAACTACCCAGCTATTGAAATTTCATTATTGATCCTCATTTAACAACTTATACTAAATTTGTGCTTCAACCCATTAAACCATCTTATAGTTAATTTTTTTCAATATCTTAATCCACAATAACCTAGTTGTCTAAATTTTATTCTTTGGTTAAGCTGAAAATATAAAAATTATAATCCAATCGTTTAATATTCTTGCTCCGTTCATGTAAATTTAAAGATTTCTCTCTCACTTTAATCCTTGAATCTTAAATTCTCAACCCCAAATCTATAACTATGAATTTAATGAGTCAAATTTATGTGTTTCGCATGAACTACTGGTGGCTATCCTTTGTTGCCTCATGCAGCAATGGGCATAAGCCCTTTTACCCTTCTTATTTTGTTAATTTGGGCAGATGAGCCTTTGACCATCTTTCTTTTGTTTCCCTTTTTATTTTTGGAAAAATTATCTAAATATACAAGATTAGATTGTTTTATTTCAAGTTATAGCAACTCTTTTTAGTTTTCAAGTTATAACAACTTTTATTAAAAAAAGACCAAAAGAATGTATTTTTTTTTTTAAAAAAAAATATCAAAATCATTACAAAAATGAAAGAAATAGATTTAATATAACTAAAAAAAAATATTCCTTCCTTAAATATAGTTAACATTTAATAATTGATACCAATCATATTCCCCAAGATTTCTTAAACTATTTTTTTCTTCTTTTTTAAACACGTCAGTTTTTTGTTCCATCTTCATACACGTTCATTTTTTCTACAAGATTATATTATTTTCAGTAAAAAGATTTCATAAGTTATTGTTGTGTTATGCAATATTTGAGAATTTTTATTGAAAGAAAAGGTTCTCCAATCTACAAAAAAATCAAAAAACAAGACATGCAAATATGAATTATGATAATTTGCATTCAATTATGATACATCATGGAGAAAGATGAGATTCCTTAGGCATGTTAAATTATTTAGCAATTTAAAATTTTGCATTCAATCGTATTTAAAGAATTTAATATTTTTAATTAAAAAAATTCATGGATAAAAACATTAATTTTTTTTTTATATTTTTCTTTAATTATGTGATATTAAAATGTTGAAATTTCTATAATATGAAGATGAATGTTTGTTGCAACAGTAACTTTATATTCAATTGTGTATGTTTATGGGTTGCATGATATGATCAAAATTTATATAATATTTGTTGTTGCAACAGTAGATCAAGAGACTTTGGTGTAGACGATATTTTTTTTATTCAACTGATTGTGTTATTTTATTTGTTCTATTCAAAATTCACATCGTTTTGTTGAATATAATTGAAATCATATTTTTAACATACCTGTGCAAATTTTGTTGTTTTAATCAAGAGAACATAGTTCAAATTCTTTTTATATCTTAACACAATTTAGACAATTTTAGTCTTATTGATTTGAGTATAAGCAATTAACATAGTTTGTTTTTTTAAAAAATTGATCCGTATGCTTTGTGAGTATTTAAATTTATTGAAATTTTCATATTTCATATATTTCTGTCTTCATAGTGATTAGTCAACAATTTTATACTGTGTTTACAAGAGTAAAGGTATATCTGAATCAAAAGAAGAATGTTGCAGGTTTCTTCTAAATTTTCATTGGCACCTCTTTGAGGGATATGACTATGGATGTAATAATGTAGTGCCGAATTTATTATTGATGAAAGAAGTTTACATTCAACTAAAGAAACTCGGGAGCTAGAAGATCTACCAAGCTAGATATTAAACATAATGTGATTAGTTGCTTTTGTTTTTGTATATACACATTGATCATGTTGTATTGTATGAAAGAGGTATATAACTTAGTGTTGTATGAGAAAAATATATAAATTAATGTCTCATATGATTTGATTAGTCGATTCTTATTTCATGACAAAAGTTTATAAAATGGTATATAAATTGATGTCTCATATGATGTGATTTTTTTTTTGTATTATATGAAAAAATATAGGAGTATGAAAAAGTTATATAAACTGATGTCTCATATGATGAGATTAGTTGTTTCGTATTATACAAAAAGAGTATATGATGTGTGTGTGTATATATATATATATAAAAATTATATTTCATATGATATGATTAATTATTTTGTAATGTATGAAGAAAGTATATGAATTGGTATAAAATATAGCAGTGTATGATTCAATATGCAATATGCTATTTTAAGTATCAGGTAAAATATTTTCTTTTTTCGATTATTGAATCTGTATTGAGGAACCAACATATTGAAACATAACAATACATTGCCACGATAATTTATTTGTCATATCTAATAACTCATAAAACTTAAGTCCACATGCAATTTCTGTATCTATATATCTGTACACTCGTTTTATGATTCTTTTGATACAAATTCGGACAAAAAAATCACAAATAAACATCACCCCACCCACAAAATCTAATTGATATTCAATTGAATGTATATATTCTTGTAGAAGATGAGAGTTAGAGTAGAACAAGGAGAGAATAAACATGAACCAATGCGATATATAGAACCACAAAAATACTAAAAATTAGTGAAGAGCTACTACGCAACTAGTTGATCTTTATCGAGTCATACACTCAATTATGTATTTATGCCTAATTTTAAGTAATACTATTCTCCAACTCCACCTAACCCATATTTAGTTATTTGGACGTTGCATATTCGTAAATCTGAAAATAAATAGAAAGATCTCTAGGGAATAGTTACACATAAAAAGATAAAAATTGAGTACGCATAATCATGATTTCTTTAACTTATTATCTATTAAAGTATGACTTGAAGCTTGATTAGGCTCATGTAAATATACACTAGCCGTTCTTAATAAGTAATAATGAATATTTAGAATTCTTAACTTTATTATATACCTCTCACTTGTATAGATTGGAAATATTAATTAATATTCCAAAAGGTTGTTTGGATGGTAGTTACACATTGTTTTACAATATTACATGTTGTATTATTTTGTGTGGAATTATTTTAATTAATAAATATATGGTAAAGAAGAGAACAAGAAAAAAATTTATGGTAAAGAAGAAAGACTCTTCTCAGTTAAGTAACACTAGCAAACGTGTAAGTATAGAACTAATAATTTAATTATTAAAGTTAATAAAAAGTCAATAACAATGATACATTGTGAAAAAATATATTTACTATATTTGACTCCTTGAATTATGAATAGATTTTGTAACTTAATTAATACAATAAAAAAGATAATTATTGATATCAATAATAAAACTTTCCATAATTATCAAAAGATTTAATGAAGAGTGATAACTATTAAAGTCTATAAATAAGGATAAAATATGAATATTAAATATGAAAATAATATTTTCTAATATTTTAAAAACAAATTTTTTTCTAAAAGTTTCTATAACTTGCAATAATTTCTTTAGTCTTGTAATTATTGAAAAGTGTTACTATAACTTGTAATAAACAATCTAATTAGTTTATTTAGGATAATTTTCACTTTATTTTTTTTTTTTTTTTGGTTAAATGGCTTTAGCCCATGTTCTCATCTATTAATATTTTTTTTCTTTTGAAACTATTAATACTCATTAATTAATGGTATGAGGTATTACATGGAGATGCCAAAATATACCTAAAACACTAAACAATCTGTTGTTTCTAGTTGAAAATATCTGAATCTAATTTTAGTTAGTTCTTTACTGTTCATTGATTTGTTTTTACTATTGATGAGCTGAGCACTATAGGAGTTTCAAGCGTGAGGTTGTTAAGTTGGTTAGAATCTTCTAGATATTTCTAGACACATGTATAAGTACATAAATCTCTAGCAAGCTAAGCATTGTATCAGAACTTCAATTCATTCTCTTCAATATTGTTCTTCCCTTTCTTCTTCAATGGAGCTTCTTTCCCAATGTTCTCTCTGTTCTTATCAGTCGAATATGTAGATTTTTATAGTGTTTTTAATATTTTGCTTGCACATTAATTAAAGACAATACAATGGAAGAAAGAAAAGAGAATTAATCTAATTAGTCGTCCACCCAATTGATTAAGCTAAAATTAGACAGGGAATTTATAATATAAGTATGATCCCTATAAAATATGTGTGTGATCATGGGTAATCTATGTATACCGATTAAAAAAAGTAAATGGTAAATCTTCTCAATTGTTAGTGTGAATATCCCTTATATATTTTTTAGTTATTATCACCGTAGAGTCATAAAAATAGTCAGATTAAAGTAAACAACTTAGACTAACAACATGTTGAAGAATGTATTCTAACTTCTTTTTTTTTTTTCAAATAATCAGAACTCAAAATTGCAATGACAGACAAACTTGATAGACTTACCGACCTTCCTACTAACGTCATACACCAAATTCAGGAGCACTTTCTATAGAGAAAACCGCAAGAATGAGTGTTTTGTCCAGACCGTGGAGATATGTTTGGGCTTCAATCCTCACGCTTGGATTTTCTTCTCAATTTTGCATGAGCATGCCATCAGACATATTAGTAGACATCATTAATACAATTCTATTGCGGCACCATGAAGCCATTAAGACATTCCTCATACCTTCTTCTCAACACTCGATATGAATGGATGCTTATGTTATTAAGAAATGGTGTAATGAATCTCACCCTATGGAATCTAAAAAGTGTTCTTTATAAATTGCCTTCCAATGTGTACGATGTAGAACTAGAAAGTTTGGTGCTGTACTTCAACTGCATAATTTACAAGCTGCCTTGTAGCTTTAGGAGCTTTCATAAGCTCAAACGGCTTATACTATTTCAGGTCGCTTAGAATTAGGAGGTGAAATAACTCCTTTGTTGATGTCAAACCTTGAGATCCTATATTTTTAGAATATCAAGTGGTCTTGATCACTTGAAAATGTATAACCCAAAAATTGTGATATTAAATTGCTATACCAGTGACAGTGACACCATTAAGTTGGATCAATTTATGAAATGCCAGAAGCTGACAATGGTTTCACTTGAATCATGAAAATATCAAGATAAATCGATGAACTTGACCAATCTTCTCAGTTGTTGGCTTGAACTTGTTTTTCTTTCTTTGGACAATTACTACCTTAAAGTAAGGTGTTTGATATATTTGCAATACATGGCCAAGAATGATCGACGCATATATTTGTAATCTTTAATGTGACTTTTCTGGTAGTTTGTTGTCTAGTCTTTTATTTCTGGTACCGAAGCAGGAGGATCCTCACAAGCCTTGAAACATTGAGGTTTTATGAATTCAATTTTGATGATGAAGATAAAATATTTTCTCTTCTAAGAATGCTTAAAAGTACTCTAATTTGAAGTCTTTTCTATTTTTAGTAAGCTATTGAGGTGTTAAACTCCATTTTTTGAGTAAAAAAAGTTGCAAATGTTACCGATTTTACTTCTATACATACTACCTTCAGTACTTAGGCTCGAAGAAGAAAGGTGACATGGAAGCCGATATAATCATTTTGAGGGACTAGTATGCAGGACATAAGGATTTGTTAGGAATTTGCTTCTGACCTGCAGTAAATTTGTTTTTTACCATTTTTGTTTTAAATAAGACTTAGTCAACTAGTTGTTAGGCATCTATTCCTATTATTAGGAGTCAATTCGTAATTTAGGGAATATGCTAGTCGTGTGTTTTACTACTTTGTTATTATTCTAGGTCTTATAAATGTAGCTTTGTTTTCATTCTAGGTTTTATAAATATATATGCAGAAATCAAAAAAAGTTTTCTTCTGTTGATATACTTCTTACTTCTCTACTTTCATCTCTTTGTTGAAGCGTCTGGAAGCTCAAATTGAAAAGTTAACCTTTCAACTTAACCTTTCAACTTCATTATCTTCACACAATTTCAGCTTTTTCGATTCCATGGTGCCTTCTAATGATGAAACAACTTTGAAGGTGGTAACAATCTCTTCAACCTCAACTTATTTTCTAAAAAATCAGACCTTTACCTCATCAAGTTTGTGTATCTTTCACATGGGTGTTTAAAATCTCATGAACACCATGAAATCTGTCACTTTGAATGCTTCTTCAACTCAATTAGGGCAGATCAGTTGATGGTTGAGCCGGGGGTATCAAGATTTATATCACCTTTAGTTGTGACAATGGATATTGACACCTTGTTCACTCCCTTATCCATCTTCATATCGCCTATTCATTATGGTAATCGCCTCATTGAAACATTCATTTGATTCTCCCTACTACTACTTTATATGCTACTCCTATTGTGGTGGTACCTCCTTTATTATCATTTGAAGTGTGGTCTCATTTGTGAGCTGAGATCATTGTAAAATAGCATATAGTAGGTACAATAACACCTTAATTTTCTATTCACATGTATACTCTCAATGACCTGATAAACCCCTATCCACCTCACATTCCCGCAGGTTGAGCTAAAAAATGAGCTAATACCGTTGCAGAAAATGCAAGGATAATAGATGTTTACCATTCTAATTTTCTACTTTCCCACGCTCACTGGTTAGCAACAGATGTTGCATTTTATCCCTTGACATCTTTTCCTTATTGGTTCCTTCATTTTTAGATACTGTGCTGCACTTGTGGTCTGAGAAGTCCCCATAATCCTTATATTCTAACAAATTGAGCTCAAAATTGACCTAATACCACTGTTTAAAATGCAAGGACAATAGGTACGTATCCCAACCACATTATTCTTTGAAGTGACCTCTGTTATGATTCCTGTTATGTCTGCAATTTCAGCCCATATTTGTGAAAAGAATCTATTTAATCCATAGTTATTGAATTAGATCACTCATATTTCAAATGGGTAAATATGGACTTCAACTCATTTTAAAAGCTCATACAAATATAGACAAAATGGGTAAAATATGGGTATCCATTTAAACACAAAGATCACCCACCTATGCTTAAAATTTCAGTTTTTTTTTTATTTTCTAGTTTCTTTTTTAATTTTATTTTTTATTTTTTCTTTCTTTTTTCCTTTAATTTACTTTTTTGCCTTTTCATTTTTTACTCGTTTCTTATAATTTCTTTTTTTCTTTCTCATTTTTTCATCTATTTTTTTTTTTGTATTTTTTTCGTTTTCTCCTTTCTCATTCTTATTTCATCATTCAAATTCGCTTGAGACCTACATGAGTTAATTAATTTAAGCTTCTAATTATTTCATTTAGCCTATACAATTTATAGCATCTCTTATCAATTAAATATAATCCATAGTCTCACTCTTTTATTATTATTATTATTATTATTATTATTATTATTATTATTATTATTATTTTCTATCTTTTATTTCTCTTTTTT
>NC_061121.1:53940062-53943437 GCF_002878395.1 Capsicum annuum | reverse complement strand
TTCTCTTTCTTTTTTTTTTCTTTTAAAATTTTTTTATTTTTTTCCTTTAATTTACTATTTTTTCTTTCCTTTTTCCTTTAATTTACTTTTCTTTTTTCATTTTTTTTTCACTTATTTTTTACTCATTTCTTACACTTTTTTCTTTCTTCTATTTCATCAATTTTTTATTTTTTTATTTTATTTTTTTCTTCACATTCTTTTTTTTATTTCCGTTTTCCCCCTTTTCATTCTTGGTTCGTCGTTTTTGTCATTTTCTTCTTTTTTTTTTTTAAATATTTTTTCCTTATTTTTTTATTGCATTTTATATTTTATAATTTTTTTACTTTAAATTTATTTGTATCGTACTATATATTTCAAATAATTTTATTATTTGTATTTGAATAGCTTAGTTATCAATATGTACAATTTATCATTTGTATTTATATACATACAGGTGTATGAATTAATTGTATATTCTCGAGACGAAAATATATAAATATACAATGTATCATTCAATGAAAATGTGTCATTAGTATTTGTATATCAATTTGCGACTCCTAAAGATATTTGGTTTGATGAATGTAATCCCAAGATCTTTCAGGATACTATATTTGTATCTGTCCATTAGGTGGAGTCCACTTGAGTGTACTTACACAAATTATAAATGTTGGGCGAATATAAATCAACATGCGCTTAAGTTATTTTTGTTATCATAAAAAAAAACTAAAAATAGGAAAAAAATTAAAAAAGAAAAAAAGAAGAAGAAAAAGAGGTAAAAGTTAGAGATAGAAGAGAGAAAAAAAAGCGTAAAGAAAGAATTGAAGTAAAAAATACAAAAAAAATCAAAAATAAAAAATAATGAAAAAGGAGAAAAGGAAAAAAATAATGGTAAATACAAATATACTGAGTAGTTATGATATTTCAGTCATCATCCATAATTTGTACTCGATTTAACCATGTTCTTCGAAAATAAAAAAATATAAAACATAAAATACGACGAAAAAAATAATGAGAAAGAAGTAAAAATTAAAAAAAAAAATAGAAAAAAAGGAGACTAAAAAGGAAAAGAAAAAAAGAAAAAGAAAGAGAAGCAATGGGTAGAGATAGAAGAGAGAGAAAAAACGAAATGAAAAAAAATAAAAAAATAAAAAAATTAAACTAGAGGCTACATATAGAAGAGAGAGAAAAAATAACTAAAAAAAAAACAGAGAAAAAGTTAAGTTGATATAATATAGAAGTTTTATGTTTTTGACTTTAAGAGTTAAAGTGAGTTGTACCATTTTTATCCAATCCATATTTGACCAAATCCATATTTACCCATATTTATATGGGCGGATTACAATCCAAATCATTTTTTCTCGATCCATATTTAACCCGTCCAAATCCAATCAAATTCGTCCGTTTGCCATCCCTAGTCTGCATTAAACTTATCTCATTTTCCCATGTGATGCATTCTTGGCCTACTTTTGCTCCTCTTTGTTGCTTGTTCAGATTATCAATGATGTCTATGTATGTTGTTATTAGGATTTTGAATTTTCCTTAATCTCAAGTTTGGTTTCTGTACTCTGTCCATGTTAAGTATGCCTTTAGCTTCCTGTAGTATGTTGTGCATAGATAATAAGTAATTCTTTTCATTTCTACAAAAGAGAAAACATGATTAGTGAAAAAATCCGCTAACTTGTTAACTTCCCTTAGAATATGCACCACTATAACATCTATATTCTTTGTATTCCACTTTATTCTCCTGATTTCAGTGGCAATACTCCATGGTACCTCTCAAATCACATCTATTACTTTCTTGATAGTAAGTGAGTCAGTCTTTAGAGTCAAAGAGAGTAAGTTATGAGTGATGTACTACTCTAGATCAACTCTTAATGCTTCAACCTCCTATTTCTACATAATCAAGTCTGCCCAATCCATCCCTGTCACAAAAAGCTCCTGACGTTTGAGTTGCACTTGTAAGATCCCACACCAGAAGAATTTCATATAACCACTTTGCACTCTACTAATGGGGTATAGGATTCGAGAAATTTGACCATCAATGGCCATTCACATAGTAAGTTGTCAACCAAGGGTAGTTATGCTTGGCTAAAAGAAAAATATTTCTATTTATTTCCAGTTCCATACCCATATGTGACATTTATCTACCATGAATAGTTGTATTTATTCTCTTTCAAACCCGCGAATAAACATGGGGAAGACTTTGTATAATAGGTTCAGTTTTGGATTGCCGTCTGAATTCCACGACTTGTACACTATGTCCTTCAGTTGAAAGAATGATCCATCTACTCAAACTGCAACTGCAAATTTTCTCTAGATTTGATTAGCAATAGGACATATAATAAAAAAATGTTCAATATTTTTTTGCTCATTATTTCTACAATATTTACAAATCATCTCATTACATACTTTGATCTTGACAAGAACTAACTAATAAGGATCATTTGCTTCCACAGTCTCCACAAAAAAAGAAAGAGACTTTAAAAGGCATCTTTTTTACCCATATTTTTTAAAATTCATATTGTACCTTTTTTCTTTGTCTCATCACTTCCCAGGTAGATTTAACCTAAATTACCCAAGGCATTGAGCATTCACCATGTCCTGCCCTATTTTGCTACATCTTCTTCTAGTACCAACTTTTTTTCATATATTCATATACCACTTATGGAAATAATGACTCCAGCAAGTTAGTATCCCATCCACCTTGTGTTAACTACTGACTTACATCCTCAACTCGATATACATCATTCTTTGTTATAGGCAAATGATAATGTAAAGCTCCCAATGGTGTCCAATATCATACCAGATATTGGCATGACCACACTTAGGCTCCCACTGAATTTCTTGATTAATAAAATTTATTTCCTCCAATATATATTTCTAAATTTGAGAACCTCCCATCTATTCCACCACTTAAGGCCCAAATCTCTTATAATATTTGTTCCATATGGATTTTTGGTTCTAAAGACCCACCTAACTTGGAAAATAAAGATTTAGAAATATCAAAAAGGGATCTATAGACTAATCCCCCTTCTTCTTTTGGAACACAATTATCTAACTAGGAAACCTAATGTTTTCTTTTGCCCGTTTCATTGAAGTTACATTGAAATTTAGCAATGATTCTATGAAGATCATGTAAGACATTAGAGGGGTTATAACTGACAAAAGTTAGATAGGAATGCTACTCATAACATTATTTATCAATATAGCTTTACCTCCAAATGAAAAAATTCTCCCTTTTCAAGCCTTCAATTATTATGCACTTTCTTAATCAATTCAGAAAAGTGCACCCTTCTCTTTTTTGCATGACCAATTATGAACCCTAAATAAATTAGGTGAAATTTACCTCTTGGAAAATCAATAAAACTTTCAACCTCCTAAATTATAATATGTACA
>NC_061121.1:53918620-53937062 GCF_002878395.1 Capsicum annuum | reverse complement strand
TTGGAAAATCAATAAAACTTTCAACCTCCTAAATTATAATATGTACAACTTTATGGTACACACAGTAAGCACTCTTGTCCTTGTTGATTTTCTATATAAAGTGTAGCTCGTAATCTTTCAAAGTTTTCATAACCAATTGCAACGACCTCTTATCACATAAAAAAAATAGGATGGTATCATCTATATATGCCAAGTGGTAATCTGGTCACTCTATCTTGGCCGCCCAAAATCTTTGAACTCTTGATTATCAAACAAAGAATTTAAGGGTCATGCAAACTCATCTGCAGATAAATAAATAAAGCAAGTGATAAAGGATCCCCATGCTTTATCCTCCCCCCAATAGAGTGAAAAAATCCAAAAGATTGACCATTTATCAATATAGAACCAATTGTTGCCTAATATTCTCTAAATCTTGTCTCCCAGTTCTTGTCAAATCTAATTCTTTCTAATACAACAACAACAACAAACCCAGTGTATTCCCACTTAGTGGGGTCTGGGGGGGGTAAGATGTACGCAGTCCATACCTCTACCTCTGATGAAGTAGAAAGGCTGTTTTCGAAAGACCCCCGGCTCAAGTCACGAGATATCACACAAACACATAGTACAGCACAGAAGCAGATGACATAACATAGATACGGCACCCATAAGGAATATAAAACAGAGTAAAGCAGGAATGCAGGAATATAAAGCAGAGAAAAGCACATAGATTCGTAATAAACATGGAACACGGAACACGAAACACTGAATACGGAATCATAACAGGAATACACCCCCACCAATTAATTCCCTACACTAGCGACCCGAACTGGCCCTAATCCTCTGCCGTAATTCGCATCTTCCAGACCTTCCTATCTAGGGTCATGTCCTCGGTGAGCTGTAACTATTCCATGTCCCGCCTAATCACCTCACCCCAGTACTTCTTCGGTCTACCCCTTCCCCGTCTAAAACCATCCAACGCTAGCCTCTCACACCTACGGACTGGGACATCCATGCCCCTCCTCTTCACGTGTCCGAACCATCTCAATCGTGCTTCCCGCATCTTACACTCCACTGAAGTCACACCAACCTTCTTCCGGATAGTCTCATTCCGAACTCTATCCCCTCGGGTCAGTCCACACATCCAGTGCAACATCCGCATTTCTGCCACCTTCATTTTATGGATGTGGGAGTTCTTAACTGGCCAACACTCCGCTCCATACAGCAAGGCCGGACGGACTACCACCCTATAGAATTTGCCTTTAAGCTTGGGCGGCACCTTCTTATCACACAGCACCCCCGATGCGAGTTTCCACTTCATCCATCCCGCCCCAATACGGTGCGAGACATCCTCGTCAATCTCACCGTTACTCTGGATCACGGACCCGAGATACTTGAACTTATCCCTCTTCCCTCTATAATTCTTTCTAATACTTTGATCAAAAAGACCCAATTTACCATATTATATGCTTTAGCCATATCCAGCTTAATTACTACATTTGTTGGCCTTCCTCTCTTTCTAATATCTATAATTATTTCTTGAGCTAAAAGAACATTATCAGTGATGATTCCTCCACAAAATTAGTTTGATTTGTTAAAATAAGCATGGGAAGACAGTCTTCAAACCTAGCATGTAAATTCTAAAAATGATCTCATTGATGAAATTACTTAGGCTCATTGGTTTCATGCTTGAAAAAGACTGAACAATGTCTATTTTAGGCAAAATGACCAAATTAGTATGGGTAATTGATTTGGGGAGAGTAGAACCTGAGAAAAAAATAATAACCACTTTCATAATATCATCACCATTAATGTTCCAACAAATTTTCTAAACTATTCAGTAAAACCATCAGTCCTACTGGTATTGTCTTAATTTAGCTTAAACACCATTGCTCTTACCTCTTCTTCTATATTCATATCATTTAATCTATAGTTCATATCTTCTGTATAATACTTCGCATTTTCTTAGCATAATCTAAGTTCCAATATATGAGTAGTCATATAAAAAATTTTGAAACACTCATTATTTATCAGTTTAGAGCCTACCATTGCATAGACAATTGGATTAGTTTTCCAACGATATAAAATTCGCCCAAATTTGATAACCGGGTAAGAAGTTATGGCGATTTTAAGTTTCAGTCGTTAAACATCATCATTTTAACCCTTAGTGCATCACAGAGCTAGTCTAAATGATTATTGGCAATTTTCAGTGAAGGTGCATGATCTTGACGTATAGCGCCAAAGGATGAATTGGTATTTGGCAGTTTCAGTGTCTCTCCGTGATTCCACTGCGTTGCGGTGAGCTTACAGGTCACAAACAAGGTGGCAATGCGATTATGCCATGTCGTACCACCATGAATTTTACCAATTGTCCCTTTTCCAATGGCTTGGCATGATAGTGACGCATCGCGCCAAGGGTGAAAATCAAGAATTTTTCATGTTTTGCAATTTTAAAATACAGGAGCCGTTTGGTCTTTTTCCATGGACCCAAATCCACCTAAACATGGGATTTAACTCTAAGAGAACATTATTTGCTCACTTTTGCATTATTCTCTCAAATTAAAATCAACTCTTTTCAAAAACAAAAACCCCAACTCTCAAATTCAGGGCCAAATCTCAAGAACTCTCCATCAATCCTCCTAAATTTATTATCCTAGGTATGTTAGATATTTATCCATGGATTCCTTTCATCCATGGAGTCCAAGTATCCTATTTAAATTATAAAATTTTGATCTTTGCAAGTTGATTGATTTTAAATTGTGATTTCACCCATGAATCTCCATGTACTATTGATTTTATACCACTATTCAATGAAATTATTGTTGTTATTCAATCTTCCATGTTTTAATATTATTATTTATTGAATTAAAACATGATTTAATACTATTATGTCGAATTCATGCTATTTCTATAAGTTTCATGACATTCCTATGATTGTTTTAAACCATGAACTACAAGTGTTTTATAAAATGCCTACAAGAGTGATTGATTTAATAAAAACCTTCATGCTTTGTCCCCCAAGCGTTAATGTCCTTTTACCATTATTGTTTTGGAGTCCTGGGGGTATTGAATTCCCCAAAACCATAGTTTTTTTTATGTATTCTAGTCTCAGTACATTACAGAATAGTCTTCAGAACATACTATGAGCATTATCAGAATAGTCAAATATCATTCTGTTAAACTCAGAATAGTCTAGTATTTCAGTGTCTTTCAGTTGGAAGTAGGATTTAGCACCGAGCGAGTGTAGGGATGGAGGCTTCCCCTTCAGATAGGCAGAGTCATTAGTAGTAGTCCCTATACTTCAAAACTACATAGCCAGCATAGAATATAAGAAGTGACCCATCAAATTAGGCTTGACTATCCCGCAGGGGTTACCCGTCAGTTTAGGCTTGATGCCCTTGGTCCTTTGGATATTTTATTAGTTTAGTGGATCCACAGAGCCAGCAATAGTACTCGTGGTATAGTATTAATACCCTTCCAACTGGGATTACAGGTTGGACCCTGATTAGCTCAAATTGGGGAATGTCGATTAGATGATACCTCCCACAGTCTCAGATATAGTCTTAGTTACTGTCCCAATTCAGTTATTCAGTCTTAGTGTTATTTGACTAAAACATACAGTTTTAGTTATTTTAGTATTTTAGCTTATAGATTTTACTCAGTTCATGTTGTATGCTTGGTCATGCATCCTCAGTATTTGTATTCACAAATTTCCACATATTCCCAGTACCTACAAATTTCATGCTCTCTATTTAGTTCTCCATGATTTACATGCATATTCAGTTAATTATTAGTTCTATTCATGAAACCGTACATATCAGTCTACCTCATTTAGTATACTAGTACATTTAAAGTACTGATCGCATACCTTTTATTTTGCACTATGATATATTATATCATAGGTTCTGACGCTCAGTCCTTGGTGCGTGATTAGACTTATTAGATTTTCATCTATAGTAGTGGTGAGTCCTCATACTTTAAGGACAAACTTACTTTATTTCATATCTCAGTTTAGTAGTTAGTTGGAGTTAGTTGGGGTCTATCCCATCAACTCATAGTCATTTAGTTTTAGAGACTTCTCAGACATTAGAATCAGTTATTCAGTATTCAGACATTACAGTTAGTTATCCCGTTTATCTGTATTTTATCAGATTCAGTCAGTTATTTCTATTGACTCATATTTCAATTTTGAATTTAGTTATTAAAACCTTATGGAATGTTAGTATTATTCCACATTTATGATCATATTATCCAGTGCTCACAGCAAGTACCAGCTTATGAGTTAGCTCGTGGTCCCTCGGGGCTGTAAGCACCTTGTGATGCCCAGGGTGTTCTCTTGGGGCATTACAAACTTGGTATCAGAGACTAAGGTTTTAAAGTATCCTAGAAAGTTTGAAAGATGCTTCAAGTAGAGTCTTGTGCATGGGTGTGTAGTGCACCACACTTATGGACGAGAGGCTACAAGGAATTTAGGAAAAAGTTTCCCTTCTTTCAGTATTCATGTCGTGCGAGTGAGCATGAGCTCAAGTTAAACTCTCAATCTAATATATTTCTTCCTTCCATTTAAAGAACATGCCTCTAAAAAAGAATCACAGAAGAGGAGCACGAAAACAACCAATACCTCAGCCCGTCCAGGCAGATCCTCTGGATGACCATGTCTCTTACAAAGAATTCAGAGCTGCGTTTACCACTCTAGCAAACTCCGTAGCAACTCAGAATGAATGAACAACTACTGTTTAAGCCAATCTAGTGGCCAATACTGCTGCAACCAGAATTTAGGACTTCACCCGGATGAATCCTCCTTCTTTTATAGGATCCAAGTCTGAAGAGGATCCACAGGAATTCTTGGATATAGTTCAAATGGTGATGGATGCTATGGGGGTGATATCTAGTTAGAGTATTGAGTTGGCTGCATACCAGTTGTATGATGTAGCCTATACTTGGTTTAAGCAGTGGAAGGTTGATAGGGGTGTAGATGCAGGGCCTGTAGAATGGGAAGAGTTTACCACAGCTTTCTTAGACAGATTTTTCCCATTGGAGTTAAGAGAGGCCAAGGTGTTAGAGTTTATTAACTAGAGGCAGGGCAGCATGAGCGTGGGGGAGTATTCCCTCAAGTTTACTTAGTTATCTAGATATAATCCTCATGTGGTAGCTGATAACAGGTCCAAGATGAGTAAGTTTATGTCTGTCATATCTGAAGTATGGTCAAAAATTGTATGACCACAATGTTGATTAGTGAAATGGACTTATCTAGGCTTATGGTCCATGCTCAACAGATAGAGAAACAGAAGATTAAGGATAGGGAGAGAGGAAACAAGAGAGCTAGGATGGGTAATTTTAATTTCAATCAGCCAAGGTTAGAAGGTAGTAACCATCCTCAGTTTCATCAGAGGTCTTCAGCCCCAGCACCCTCTTCAGGCAGTGCTCCCTACCTAAATTTAGAAATGACAATAAGGATAAAGCATCGAGATCTAAGTCCCAGGTCAGTGTTAGTAGTGCTCGTACAAATTCTCTATGTCAGAAATATGGCAAACACCATTAGGGTGAGTGTAGAGCGGGTAGTGATATGTGATTCGGGTATGGCAAGCTAGGAAATTTGATTTGGGAGTGTCAGGTAGTTGCTCAGAAAGGTAGGGATATGCGATAACAGGGCCAGTCCCATCAGTCGTCAATTTCATCCAGCCGCCTAACTCAGTAGGGTGCCACTTCCAGTGCTAATAGTAGTTAGAGTCCAAATAGATTACATGCTCTTCAGTCCCTTCAAGATTAGGAAAATTCTCCTAATGTAGTTACTGGTACGTTGTAGGTCTTTTACTTATATGTTTATGCCTTACTAGACCCTGGAGCTTCTCTTTCTTTTGTAACTCCATATATAGGCATCAATTTTAGCGTCAGTCCTGAAACTCTAGTAGAGCCCTTTTTAGTGTCTACCTCAATAGGTTTTTCCATTATAGACAAAAAGGTATACAAGAACTATTCGGTTATAATATATTAGAAAGTTACTTCAATTGATCTCGTGGAGTTAGAGATGAAGGATTTTGACATCATTCTCGGCATGGATTGGCTGCACTCATGCTATGCCTCAGTTGATTGTAGAAATAGAATGGTTCATTTTTAGTTCCCAAATGAACCAGTCCTTGAAGAAGGGGTAGTGCTACAGTGCTTAAGGGTCAGTTGATTTCATACCTTAGAGCGAGAAAGATGATATCCAAGGGGTGTATTTATCATCTCATTCGCGTTAATAACTCAAATTCAGAGACTCCAACCCTTCAGTCAGTTTCAGTAGTCAGGGAATTTCCAGATGTATTCCCTGAAGATCTTCCTAGAGTTTCTCCCGAAAGGGAAATCGCCTTCGAAATAGACCTTTTTCCAGATACTCACCCCATAACTATTCCACCATATAGAATGGCTCTAGTTGAACTTAAAAAGTTAAAAGAACTGTTAAAGGATCTTCTATATAAGGGATTTATCATACCCAGTATCTCCCCATGGGGTGCACCTGTTCTATTTGTGCATAAAAAAGATGTTCTATTAGAATGTGTATAGACTACCGTTAGTTGAACAAAGTCACAGTTAAGAAGAAATATCCACTTCCTAGAATCGATGACTTATTTTATCAACTTTAGGGTGGCAGCTATTTTTCAAAGATAAACCTCAGATCAGGCTATCATCAGCTTAGAGTCAGGGAATGTGACATTTCAAAAATAGCTTTCCAAACTTTGTATGGTCACTTCTAGTTTCTAGTTATGTCTTTTGGTCTCATGAATTCCCCAAAAACCTTCATGGACTTGATGAACCGAGTGTTCAAGCAGTACTTGGACATGTTTGTCATAGTCTTCATTGATGAGATTCTTGTTTACTCTCGTAATGAAACTGATCATACAGACCATCTCAGAATAGTGTTACAAACTCATTGAGCTCACCAGTTGTTCGCTAAATTCAGTAAGTGTGAATTATATCTAAGATCAGTTTTTTTTCTTGGCAATATTATTTCCAGTAATGGCATTAGAGTTCATCCTCAAAAGACTGAAGCGGTGAGAAACTGGCCCAGACCCATTTTTCCATCAGACATTAGGAGTTTCTTGGGTTTAGCTAGCTATTGCCATCAGTTTGTTGAAGGTTTTTCTTATATTGCATCCCTTATGTCTAGATTGACTCAAAAGAAAGTTAAGTTTCAGTGGTCAAATTCCTGTGAGAAGAATTTTCAAGAGTTGAAGAATTGACTCACTCTAGCCCCAGTTTTTACCTCACCAGATGGTTCAGATAGGTTTATTGTGTACTATGATGCATCTAGAGTAGGTTTGGGTTGTGTCCTCATGTAGAGAGGTAAGGTGATAGCCTATGCCTTAAGACAACTTAAATCCCATGAGAAGAATTATCTGACTCATGATCTTGAGTTAGCAGCAATATTATTCACCTTAAAGATTTGGAGGCATTACTTGTATGGGGTGCACGTTGATGTGTTTACTGACCATAAGAGCCTGCAGTATCTGTTCTTTAAGAAAGATTTAAATCTGCGTCATAAAAGGTGGTCAGATTTGTTAAAAGACTATAACATGAGTGTTTTGTATCATCCTGGCAAGTCCAATGTAGTGGCTGATGATCTCAGTAGAATGTCTATGGGTATTGTTGGTCATGTTAAGGACGGTAAGAAGAAGTTAGCTCAGGAAGTTCATCAGCTTTCCCGAATAGGTATCTACTTACTCGATTCAGCAGAAGGTAGTGTATGGGTACAGAGTAGCTCAGAATCATCTTTAGTTTCTGAGGTGAAGGAACAATAGGATAGATATCCCAATCTAGTTATGTTGAAAGAATCAGTCAGAGATCAGAAAGTGGAGGTTTTCTCCCAAGGAGAAGATGTTGTGCTGCGTTGTCTGGGTCGGCTATGTATGCCTGGTATAGATGACTTGAGGCAACAAATTCATACAGAAGCGCATGGTGCGCATTACGCTATTCATCCAGGGGCAACTAAGATGTACCATGATTTATGGGAGATCTATTGGTAGAGTGGGATAAAGAGAGATATTTTAGAGTTTGTAGATAAATGATCTACATTCCAGCAAGTTAAGATTGAGCACCAGAAGCCTAGTAGGTCCATGTAGGAGTTCAGTATTCCGACTTAAAAATGGGAGAAAGTTAACATGGACTTTGAGATGGGTTCGCCTCGTACTCGTTATTAGCATGATTCTATTTGGATTATCATAGACAGGATGACCAAATCATCTCATTTCTTGCCAGTCCATACCTCTTATTCAGCCGAGGACTATGCCAAACTCTGTCTCAAAGAGTTGGTTAGGTTGCACGGTGTTCCTTTATCTATCATCTTATATAGAGGTACCCAGTTTACCTCTTAATTTTGGAAAGCATTCCAAAAGGGTCTGGGTACCCAAGTCCATCTCAGTACAACTTTCCACCCTTAGACATATGGTCAAGTAAAATGGACCATTTAAACTCTAGAAGATATGCTGAGAGCATTCTTAGTTGATCTTAAAGGTAGTTGGGATGACCACTTGCCTTTGATTGAATTCACATATAATAACAACAATCATACCAGTATCCATATGAATCCATTTGAGGCTCTCTATGGTAGGAGATGTAGATCTCTAATTGGTTGGTTTGAAGTAGGTGAGGCCATAGTAGTAGGGCCTGACTTGGTGTTTGATGCATTAGAGAAGGTTCAGTTGATCAGAGAAAGTCTTAGGGCTACCCAGAGCCGATAGAAATCATATGCTGATGTGAGGAGAAAGGATCTTGAGTTTGAGGTTAGTGATATTGTGTACTTGAAAATCTCTCCCAAAAAGAGAGTGAAGAGATTCGGCAAGAAAGGAAAACTCAGTCCCTGATATGTCGGTCCTTTCAAAATACTCAGTCATTTCGGAAAGGTAGCTTATATGCTTAAGTTGCCTTTAGATCTAGCTTCAGTACACCCAGTGTTCTCTGTCACATTGTTGAAAAAGTGTATTGGTGATCCAGCTATAGTTGTTCCCTTCGAAAGTGTAGATATTCAGAACAGTCTTTCCTTTGAGGAAGTTCCAGTCAAAATTCTTGATCATCAAGTTCGTAGACTAAGGAACAAAGAAGTTCCATTGGTCAAAGTTCTTTGGCGAAATCTGTTCGTTGAGGGAGCCACTTGGGAAGCAGAGGCAGATATGCGAACCAAGTACCCTCATCTTTTCTCCACGAATCCAGATTCAGTATAAGGTACTAATCTTCTTAAGAATTCTCTTTATCATGCTTAGTTTCAGTTGCACATCATGTTCATGTCAGTCAGGCATTCATGAGATAGTTCAGTCTTGTATTCCATACATCAGTTATACATGTTCAGTGTGTAAGCTTAGTCCATCAGTTTTCCCTCAGCTGAACCAGTCTCATTCGAGGACAAATGATCTCAAGGGGGAGATATTGTAATACCCCGCATTTATTTAGCGTAATCTAAGTCCCAATACATGAGTGTTCATATATAAAATTTTCGAAACACTCATTATTTGTTAGTTTAGAGCCTGCCATTGTGTAGGAAATTGAATTAGCTTTCAAACGATATTAAATTTGCCCAAATCTGATAACCGGGTAAGAAGTTATGACAATTTTAAGTTTTAGTCATTAAACACCATCATTTTAACCCTTAGCGCATCATAGAGCCAGTCTAAATGATATTTGGAAATTTCTAGTGAAGGTACGTGATCTTGGTGCATCGCGCCAAAGGCCAAATTGGTATTTGGCAGTTTCTAATGTCTTTCCGCGATGCCACTGCGTCGCAGTGAGATTCCAGGTCACAAACAAGGTGGCAACGCAATTATGCCACGTAGAGTCACCATGCATTTTCCCATTTGTCCCTTTTCCAGTGGCTTGGCACGATAGTGACGCGACACGCCAAGGGTAAAAATTGGGAATTTTTCCAGTTTTGCGATTTTAAATTACAGGGGACGTTTGGTCTTTTACCTTGGCCCCAAATCCGCCTAAACATGGGATTTAACCCTAGGAGAGCATTATTTGCTTACTTTTGCATTATTATCTCAAATGAAAAACTTGCTCTCTTTAAGAAAAAGAACCCTAACTCTCAAATTCAGGGCCAAATCTCAAGAACTCTCCATCAATCCTCCTAAATTCATTGTCCCAGGTATGTTAGATGTTCATCGATGGATTCATTTCATCCATGGAGTCCAAGCATCCTATTTAAATTATAAAATTTTGATCTTTGCAAGTTGATTGATTTTAAATTGAGATTTTACCCATGAATCTCCATGTACTATTAATTTTATACCATGATTCAATGAAATTATTATTGTTATTCAATCCTTCACGTTTTAATATTATTATTTATTGAATTAAACCATGATTTAATACTATTATGTCGAATTCATGCTATTTCCATAAGTTCCATGACATTCCTATGATTGTCTTAAACCATGAACTATAAGTGTTTGATAAAATGCCAACAAGAGTGATTGATTTAATAAAAGCCTTCATGCTTTGTCCCCCAAGCATTAGTGTCATTTTACCATTGTTGTTTTTGAGTCCTGAGGGTATTGAATACCCAAAAATCATAGTTTTTTATGTAGTCTAGTCTCAATACATTATAGAATCGTCTTTAGAACATATTATGAGCATTATCAGAATAGTCAAATATTAGTCAGTTAAACTCAGAACAGTCTAGTATTTCAGTGTCTTTCAGTTGGAAGTAGGATTTAGCATCGAGCGAGTGTAGGTATGGAGGCTTCCTCGTTAGATAGGTAGAGTCTTTAGTAGCAGTCCTTATATTCCAGAACTACATAGCTAGCGTAGGATATGATAATTCATCCATCAGATTAGGCTTGACTATCTCACAGGGGTCACCCATCAGTTCAAGCTTGACACCCTTAAGTCCTTTGGACATTATATCAGTTTAGTGGATCCATAAAGCCATAATTACTACCCATGGAACAGTATTAATACCTTTCCAACTGGGGTTACAGGTTAAACCCCGATTAGCTTAAATTGGAGAATATCGATTAGATGATACGTCACACTGTTTCAGATACAGTTCTAGTTACAGTGCCAGTTCAGTTATTCAATCTTAGAGTTGTTTGACCAAAGTATATAGATTTTAGTTATTTCAGTATTTTAGCTTACAGATTTTACTCAGTTCATTTTATATGCTTGGTCATGGATCCTTAGTATCTACAGATTTTCACATATCTTTAGTATTTATATATTTTCATACATACTCAGTATTTACATATTTCCACATATTCCCAATGCCTACATATTTCATGCTCTCTATTTAGTACTCCATGCTTTACATGCATATTCAGTTAATTATTAGTTCTGTTCATGAAACCATCATATCAACCTACTTTATTTAGTATACCAGTACATTCAAAGTACTGATTGCATACCTTTTCTTTTGTGCAATGATGTATTATATCATAGGTTCTGAAGCTCAGTTCGCAACTCGCGATTAGACTTATTAGATCCTCAGCGGTAGCAGTTGTGAGCCCTTATACTTTGAGGACAAACTTACTTTATTTCATGTCTCAGTTTAGTAGTTAGTTGGAGTTAGTAAGGGTCTGTCCCATCAACTTATAGTTATTCAGTTTTAAAGGCTTATCAGACATTAGAGTCAGTTATTCAGTATTCAGACATTATAGTTAGTTATCCAATTTATTAGTATTTTATCAGATTTAGTGAGTTATTTCTATAGACTCATATTTTAGTTTTGAATTCAGTTATTAAAACCTTATTGCATGTCAGTATTCTTCCACATTTATGATTATGTTATCTAATGCTCATAGTAGGTACTAGCTCATGGGTTAGCTTGTGGTCCCTCAGGACTGTAAGCATTGTGTGATGCTCAAGGTGTGTTCTCGGGGTGTTACATTCTGTGACTAGGGTTGGCATCTAATTAATTGAAGCCATCTCCATAAAAGTACTTGTCCCTGTGAATTACTTCCATTAAAAATTATATCCTCTGCTACCACTTGTTCATTGCCTTCTGCCCATTATCCATTTTCTTTGACAATTTTACGAATGGACAACCTCTTTCTTCTCTTATTTACCATACTATGAAAGAATCTAGTATTCCCGTCCCCTTTTGAAAACCACTGTATATCATATTTTTGTCTTCAATATTCCTCTTCAAAGTTCAAATATTTTTTTTTAGTTCTGCTTGGCTCTCCGAAGAATAGTTCTATTACTAGTAGTTGGGTTTTCTTCAAATAATTTTTTCCAACATGGCAATCTTCTCCCTTTTTATCAGCTTCTTGAAAATGTCCCCAAATCTCTCCCTACTTCAAGCACCAAGGGATACCTTAGCATCTTTATCTTTTTGATTGATGCTAATAAATAACTCTTTAGAATCCTATGACACCCAACTATTTCTGACCGCTTCCTTAAAATCAGTCTGCTTGATCCAAAAATTTAGAAATTTGAAAGGCTTTCTGAAATAATTAGACTGTTCTCAACAAGTCAACAAAAAGGACCATGATCGAACCTTGTCCTTGCAAAGTGACCCATCTCTACATATTCAGCTAAACCCAAAAAAGCTTAGTTTATCAACAATCTATTTAGCATTTCAAATATAAATTCACTGTTTGCTCTACCATTTCTCCAAGTAAATGGGCTACCCTTGAATTTTATATTTAGTAAATTGTAGGAATTTATACTAAATCAAAGTCTTCATATTTTCTAGGATACATAAAAATTCGACCTATATTTCCCTCATCTGACAAAATAACCCTAAAGTCACTTCCAACAAACCAGGGTAGATTAGTGTTTTGAAAGATACTATAGATGTTCTCCCATAGACTAAGCCTCTCAGTAGCATCACATTTGGCATACATAATGGTTTTGACCATTGACTGTCCAGTTTCCTGAAATGTCAGGTTCAATGTTAATTACTGATCAGTGTCAGAAAGAACTCCCACTTGTATGTGTTACTAAATAAATACCCTTGTTTTCCCATTTAGAATATAATTGGAGTAATGCATGCCTATATTTATTTATATTTATAGATTTCCCTTGTTTCCTAAAAGGTACCATCAAATTATGATTGCAAATTGTGATATTTATGTAGTATTTATATGTTGTGGAATGAATCTTGAGTTCTCATAGACCTCACTTTCCAAAATAATGCTTTTAACTTTATTTGACACTGATTTTCCCTGCCCTCCTAGGATTAACCCTAGTAGGTTTAGCATCTGCTTTACACCATGACTTGTTCCCCTTTATTTTTTATCTAGGAGATAGGCATGATTTTCTTTGGACTTCTTGCTCCACCTGATGACCACTTCCTTTCTCTATATCCTCTACCTTATTTTCTTTCAACTCATCTTATCCTCTATGTAAAGAATCTTTATTTCACCAGTGCATGAAGTGTACTAACAAGATTCATACTTATGTAGGTATCCATAACACTCCAATTCTGTACAGCAAATGCTACACGGTGCTCATAATCTCGAGGGACCACAAGCTAACCTATGACTAGTACTTGCTACAATAACTGAATAATAATACTATATTAAGCATAAATTAGGAGGAAACTTGACATAAGGTTCAAAACCGTAAATAAATACTGAGTACTAAAAATTCAATACTGATACATCTGTCCTAAATACACTAGTCTGGAAATCCTCTACTATTTGAACAAGGAGTTGATGGGATAAGTCCCCAACTAACTCCAACTACTAAAATAAACTGAATACTAAATACAGGAATAATAAGTTTGTCCTTGAACAAAGAGGACTAACCACTAGTCTGCTGCTGATGGATCGGGATGCTAAGCATGATCTAGAGCCCGTGCATCTGAACCAATGATATAAGACATTATAGCGCAAAAGAAAGGTATGTGTCATTAATTTGAATATACAGGTACGCTAGGTGAGGTAGGCTGAGATGCATCGGTTCATATACATGAACAATATTGACTGAATAACATGAGTTTAACTGAACGAGAGTACATGCATGAATACATAAACTATAACTTAGGTCGTGATAACACTAGATACAAAGTTTTGAATTACCGATGTACTGATATCTGAGTTTAATGATAATATATTACTGTTAACTGAGCAACTGTATCTGATAGTCCTAATTCTATAGAACTATTTTGAGTTTTGTACTGAACTGAGTGACTGTGTCTGACATTCCTGATTTCTATAGAACTGAACTGAGTTCTATTCTGAAGATTAAAATTGAGATTGTGGGAGGTAATCATCTAACTGACATGCCACTTTCTAAATAAATTAGGCTCCAACCTGTAACCCCAGTTAGAAGGGTATCAGTACCGTGCCATGGGTAAAGATAACTGTGAGTTAACCTTCTTTAACAGAAAACTATTTTGTCAACCATCGCTGGTAGGAAAACTTGTATGAGATATATCAACCCTAGTCTGGTAGGAAGATAACGTACACTGGCTACGTAGTTCTGTAACACAGGGATTGCTATTAAGGGTCAAACCCTCTACTAGCAGGAATTCCCCCATCCCTGGGTTTGCTCGGTGCCAAATTCTACTCCCAACTGAATAGAGACTGAACTGATTCCTAGTTCATACTAGGCTTGACTGAGTTGTTACTGATTATACTATCTAACTGAACCGAGCTGAGTTCACTGAGTTCTGCTGACTGATGAAACACTACTAAATTCTGTTAACTGATTGAATTTACTTAGGTCTGAACTTGATACTAAATTAGACTGGACTTATACTGATTCTACTGAGTTTTTCCTGAGTTTTGTAACTAATTGAGAGTACTACTGATCATAACATGACTGAGATTATTTTGTGACCTACACTGGCTCTAGGTAAGTAGCTAAATTATCGGGTATTAAATACCCCCAGGAATCGTTAGCATAAAAAGTAAATCACTGCATGACTTTAGTAGCATCATGGTACTAGCTTGCAATTAATACATTTACTTAGACATATTTGGTCAAACACTTGTTATACATGAGCTTGTGCATGATTGATATCACACAATAACTTGTTATGCATGGACTAGTCTAATCACATAAGAATTTTGACAAACACTTGGGGACCATAGGTATTTCACATATAAATAAACATCTAGTAATATCATGGATTCTACATTCAACTTGCAATTCAAGAGTTTGACATGTAGTTCACAAAATTTAATTCATAATTAAACTAGTTTGCATGAACTTGGGATAAATCATGGAATTAGATCACCATTAATATCATAATTATTAATACATTCAAGATCCAACATGAAATCCATGAAATCACTCAACTTGTATTTAGAAAGAGTTTCTTTCACTCCAAGGGTGGAAGGAAACCCTTGGATGAACACTTTACATACCTTGGTCGCTAAATTCTTGAAGAATAATGGTGAACTCTTAATCCTTGAGTTTGAAATTTGATCTCCTAGGGTTTTTGTTCTTGAGTAAATTTTGAATAGGGAATTAATTTTACCTCAAAAGGGGCTTAATTTCATGTTTTGGGGGTTGACATAAGGTGGGAAATAATCTAATTACCCCTGAGGTCTCTTCTATTTAATGACTGAAAACTGATTTAGTGGTGCACAGACCGATGCACTGCATTATTGGCATCAATGTGATGTCTAACGTGCCGCGTCGAGTCCGCATCAGTTCACTAGAATTAGCACTAGAGCTGGGAAAAAATACTCATCGACACGATGGCTGATGTGGCACGTTAAGATTGCATCAATCCACTAGTTTGAGCTTTCAAATATTTTTCAAACTAAGTCCGAAACTTCTCTAAGAACACCTACTAACATTGCTGATCATGAATTAACCTAAACATTGATATTCAAAGGTCATAAGGGTCTTGAAATAGAGTCGCCAACCTACGAAGGCTAAAATAACACTAACTATGAACACTTGGATAAAATTTTCTAAGTTTGGGACCCCTTAACAAGCTTTAAAGGTCTGAGTTAACCTTAGGATTTTGTGGGGTCTTACAATATCTCCCCCTTGGAAACATTCGTCCTTGAATGAGACTGACTAACTGGGAATACTGACCCACTGAACTTGTTTATTGGACATGCATGATTGCAACATGACTTCATGTCTGACATTACTGATATACTGAAATTTCATGCTAAACATGCATATCTGATGCATGAGTAAATGGCTGGGATTGCTGATAAGTTGAGTATCTTATACTGAACATGCATATCTGATGCATGAATATCTGACTAAACGGACTCATGAATGTATGAATGGATATGCAATGGTAACTGATGCCAAGTTTATAAAGAAAATCTGAGCATAAAACTGAGTAGGTTCAAGGAAAAACTGTTACCTTAGGCTGAGTTCGAATTTACGGAGAAGAGGTGAGGATACTTGGTCTGCATATATGCTTCTCTTTCCCAAGTAGCTCCCTCAACGGACTGGTTCTGCCAAAGAAATTTGACTAGAGGGACCTCTTTATTCATCAGTTTGCAAATCTGGAAATCAAGGATTTCACCTAGAATCTCCTCATATGAGAGGTTGTTCTGAACGTCGATACTCCCTACAGGAACTACAGCTATTGGGTCACCTATGCATTTCTTTAGAAAGGAGACATGGAACACTGGATGGACTGAAGCTAAGCCTGAAGGCAACTCAAGCTCGTAATCTACCTTTCTAAAATGGCTGAGAATTCGGTAAGAACCGACCTATCAGGTATTGAGCTTTCCTTTCTTGCCAAGCCTCTTCACTCCTTTCATAGAAGAGATCTTCAAATACACATAATCACCAATATTGAACTCGAGATCCTTTCTCGACACATCTGCATATGATTTCTGTTGGCTCTGAGCTATCTTAAGCCTTTTCCCAATCAACTGAACTTTTTCTAAGGTATCAACTACCAAGTCAGGCCCTGGCACTATGGCTTCCCCCACTTCAAATGAACCAATGGGAGATCTATATCTTCCCCCATAGAGTGTCTCAAATAAAGCCATATGAATGTTGGAATGATAGTTTTTGTTATATCCGAACTCAATCAAAGGCAAGTGGTCATCCCGACTACCTTTAAAGTCTATCGCACACGCTTGCAGTATATTCTCTAAAGTATGAATGGTCTTTTCTACTTGACCATCTGTCTGAGGGTGAAAAGCTGTACTAAGGTGGACTTGGGTACCAAGACCTTTTTAGAATGCCTTCCAGAAATAAGAGGTGAACTGCGTACCTCTATCTGAGATTATAGATAATGGAACTCCATTCAATCTGACCAACTCTCAGACATAGAGCTTGGCATAGTATCAGCTGAATAAGAGGTATGGACTGGAGGAAATGAGCTGATTTGATCATCCTGTCTGCAATGACCCAAATTGAGTCATGCTGACGACGAGTACGAGGCTAAACCATCACAAAATCCATGTTCACCTCTTTCCACTTCCAAGTGGGAATACTAAACTCCTGCATAGGACCACTAGGTTTTTGGTGCTCAATCTTAACCTGCTGATATGTTAAGCACTTAGCCACAAACTCTGTAATATCTCTCTTCACCCCACTCCACCAATAGATTTCCCACAAATCACGGTACATCTTTGTAGCCCCTAGATGAATAAAGTAACATGCACCATGCACTTCTGCAAGAATCCGCTATCTTAGGTCATCTATACTTAGCACACATAGTCGACCCTAACAACACAGAACACCATCTCCCCCTTAGGAGAAAAACCTCTATCTTCTGATCTCTAACTGATTCTTTCAACTTAACTAGGCTCGAATACCTATCCTGCCTTTCCTTTACCTCAAAAACCAGAGATGATTCTAAACTACTCTGCACCCATATATTACCTTCTACTGAATCGACTAAGTGGATACCCAGTTGGGAAAGATACTTAAATTCTTGAGCTAACTTCTTCCTACCATCATCCACGTAAGCAATACTACCCATATACATCCTACTAAGTGCATCAACCACTACCTTGGCTTTACCCGAATGATATAGGACGCTTATATCGTAGTCTTTCAAGAACTCCAACCACCTTCTCTGATGGAGGTTCGGGTCTTTCTGAGAGAACACATATTGTAGGCTCTTATGGTCAGTGAACACATCAATGTGCACACCATACAAGTAGTGCCTATAAATCTTTAGGGAAAAAACTACTGTTGCTAACTCAAGATCATAAGTTGGATAGTTTTTTTCATGGGGCTTAAGCTGTCTAGAGGTGTAGGCTATGAACTTACCTCTATACATCAAAACAAACCCTAACCCAACTCTAGAAGCATCAGAATACATAATAAAGCTGTCTGAACTATCTGGTAGAGTTAACACTGGAGCTGAGATAACTTGAGTCTTCAACTTTTGAAAACTCTTGTCGCAAAAATCTGACCACTAAAATTTAACCTTCTTCTGAGTCAATCTGGACATAGGGGATGCAATAGAAAAAAATCCCTCAACAAACCATTGGTAAAAGAAAGCCAAGACCAAGAAACTCCTAATATTTGATGGAGAGATAGGTCTGGGCCAGTTTTTAACTACTTCAGTCTTTTAGGGATCAACTCTAATGCCCTCACCAAAAAT